>NW_010315787.1:0-6400 GCF_000700745.2 Antrostomus carolinensis
TATATATTTATATATTATTAGGGGTTAATTGGGAAAGAAATAACTTACCTGAAACCAGAAAACGCTAAGTAACTTTGTAAGAGTAGACTGAGGGAAAAAGACCTGTTATGGTCACCAAGTCAGACTGTTCCTACAAAGTCCTTCATTTTTTTTGGTGAAAATTGTGCCAGCTGAGTTTCAGGCCTGTGTATTTTAATGCAAATAATTTGTTTATACTGAAAGGAGTTGTGGGAACAAGTGACCAAAGAAAAGGGATAAGGGGAGGATTCAACAAAAATTGAGGAAATAATGCAGGGGAAAAAAAGTATCTTTTATTTCAATGGTACTTTAATGGTTACAAGGGATTTTACATATTTTAAACTTAAAGTATATGAGCTTAAAAGTATGGTTGGTTCTAGCTTTGTTGATTAAATATTTCTGGACATCATCATTCTATGGCACTCTAAATATAGCCAAGCTTTAAAACATTTGTATCACTCACTTTCGTCTGAACAATATTGCAGTTACCAACCCATGGTTTACATAATGTTCTGTTTTATGGAGAAGTTTTCTCCCGCAAATGCAGTGGTTAACAGATTATTTTAATTCTCAGTTGTATAAACCTTGTAAAATTTTATAATTGAGTGAAAATCCTGGATTTCTTCCTAATGTTATTAGTTCACCTGGATTAGATGTTGACAAGATCTGAATTCCTCACCAACAATCTTGTAACCAAAATCGGGTTTATAAATATGAAACAATTACAGGCTCAAAGGATGCATAAATTTCAGTACATATAGGTCAAGAACCTATTGAAAATGAGATGGTTTTTGTAGTGGTTAAATTGCAGCCAGATTATCTAAGCTATCCACCAAAACTTGACCCTAAACAGAAAGAAGGCCTGCACAGAAAAATGGAGTAAGTTCTTCTGACTTTCACTAGTTATGAGATACCAGCTTCCTCTGTCTGCTGAAAATCTTCCCAGTAACTCATGTGGTTTCATTCACTTTATCTACATAAATAGCTAGAGGAGACAGAGGAATGAGAAAAGAGTCGGTTGGAAAAAAAACAACCAACCAACAAACCACACAAACGAAACAAAACCCCCCCCCAAGCCCCACAAAATCAGTTATGATATTAACTGCTTTGTTGGTGATTTTTCTTTATGTAAATGGTAGATACTGCAACCTGGCCAGCTGGTTCCTGTACAGCACAGATCAACTTGCTCAGACAACATGTCAGCAAGTTTCACCCCTACTGGTGCAGGAGATGAGAACAAACCTTCTTTCACAGCCTTCCTGTACCAGATTTTCAATGACTGCTTCTCCTCTGCCTTTTCCCAGCTTCTCCAATATCTCTGTGTTTTTTGATTGATTTCTTCTTTTCTTATGCATAACCAACATTGAGGGATTTTACTAGCAGTGACTAATGTAAGATTTAAACTTTAGCAGATACCACCTACTGCTGAATTATAAAAAGCAAAGGTATATAGAACAGCAAGAATTCTCTGGCAAAGTTGCAAGCAAATACATAGTCTACACAGTAAAGTTCAATTATTTTCCACAGAATGAAAAATTGAAAGCTTTAAAAGTGCTGGGCAACATGCAATCTACATCATGCACACAACAGAATTGCATTTGATTTTCTAAGGAAACTGTTAAAATGTTTTCAGAAGTATCCCTTTATGTAATACAACACATCTACACGCAAACTGCATAAGCATCTTTATTTTAAGTGTTTCTGAAAAAAAAAAAAAAAAAAATCCAAAAACCAAAAAACAAACCTTTTTGATTTTTGCCTTTCTAAATGTAGCACGCATTACTAAAAAGAAGCCAAGGGGCAAATCTCCTTCTCCCCCCAAGCAGTCATTGAGCTTAGTTTTATACAGGGAAAAAATCACTGGCTGTTTTGTAAAATTGTATGGGAATGCACTCCATACAAGAGGATCAAGGCCATCCTACTTTTCCCCTCTCACATAGTATGCTATCTAATAAGTCCAAAGAATGAAAAAGAGCTATTTTAGTGACTACCATTTCTAACTTCAGTAATCTCTCTTCTTTCTTAGGGCTCCTAGCCAGGGGATAGTAAGAAATCTTAGGAAGAGGATCTCTGTCAGGCAGGAGTCAAGTGTCTTTACCAATCTTTTCTAGATCAGGGAAAAAAGCCCCAAACCCAAAAAACTCTAACCCAAAACCAGAAATAGAAGTCCATTCTGTCAATGGATGGAGTCAGAGAGGACCACATAGCAGTAACAGTACAAGCTCCAGATTGACAGCTCTGTTCGTGCAGCAACATATTGTCTCACATCTTAAGTGTGGTCCCAATGACAGTATTTGCAAAGTAATGTTATTTACCACATTATGGTAATTTAATGATGCTTTCATTCTTTGCCTCTTACAGTTATGAATTCTTCTTTAGTAACCAATAACAGAGAAAGAAGCAGTTCATTATTCAAGAAGAGTGAACGTGATGTAGCCTAAGTTTTCATTGCGATTTCTTTTTAATGGAGCTGACATGGAAAACAAGATGTCCATTGAAATACATGTGAAGGTGCACCTCCTTCTCTACTCAGACAACAGTGATACTAAGTATTAATTCGTTCTCCAAAATACTATGAGTCACAAAAATGTCTGCTTGTATCATCTAAGTTTTTGATTCATGGTTCAAGAAGTGCAGGTAAATAACCATTGCTCCAGATTTCCTAAATTTTCCTGAAATTCACTCATTATTTATTTGAGGAAAGAGCTAAACAATACTAAATTAATTCAGATGTTTATTCCCTCTCTTTACATTTAAATGCTTTTCAGCATTTTAAAATCAGAAACTGACATTCATTATTGAGACAAGACGATGTACTGGTCTTAAAACCAAAGACTTTACTCCTCTCTGGAGTAAGGTTTCTTTTATTAGTATTCCTTCCCACTTTAATTGAATTAAACAACAACAAAAAAAGTAACCAAAATTATGAAGACCACCAGCACTGCGAAAAAAAGAAAATGTCTCCCAGGGTTTTCAGTTCTCTCCCCTCAGTGTTCTGGAGTCCAGATGTGGAAAGCCCAGTGGAGCTGAAAACATTTTTGGAGGGAGGAGGGAAAGTTTTGATGCTACTGCCATAGCCTCATTTATCCAAACCACACAATTACCTTTCTTCATGAAGATTAAAACAAACAACAACAAAACCAATCCCCACCTTTAAATAAATAAATATAACATTAATAAATAAAATATTATTTTAAAGTGAGTCTGCTAAAGAAAAATAAACACCCTATATCTTCTTGGTGCTTACAAGCAAAGAAGGCCTTACAAGCCCTTCTTCTTCACTCTGAGTAGAACATATAGTGTATTCGCCTTCTTTGAAAATCTGTTTGTCAGATGTGTAAGTACATTTTTAAAAGGTATATTTTTCCTGCTCACCTATTGAGCAAACACATATTGATTTGCCGCAGTGATACCAGGTCACAAGCTGCAGAGGAACGTTCCCATATCTTACATGATTACACCTGGAATATGGTGTTCATCAAAGTGATGACAAGGGTGGTCAGTGAGGTGGTGATAAAAGTCTATAAATAGCTTAAGAGGGTGAACTCCAAAGAGGAAGAAGCATTTTTTTTAAGGTAGTCTGAACAAGCTTGACTGGTAGAAACAAAAAGATGTCCTGACACCCTGGGCGAGGCATAACCTGCTGAATAGGAGCTTGTACATAGTACAAAAGCCAGCAGTGCAGTCTGTCTGTGCTTGGCCTTGTGTACACCACAAGTGTATAATTAATTTACTATTCTAAAATAATAATTCTGGTAAATTTCCAGATATAGTTAAGCCCTTCAACTTCTAAATTAGGTCCCAAGTTCAACAGTCCACCAACAGGAGCCACACATTCAAGGTATTTTGAGGTACACTAGACAAAGCCCTGGAAACACAGAAGAGGAAATAAACAAGTGAGGAGGACGGACACAAACCCTGACGAATCTGTCATAACTCTACTTTCTGTGGTTCTAGGAAAACGTGCATGTGGGATATAGGAAAGGTCTTTTTAATAAGGGTTAATTGAAGAAGTATGTCACACATGACTGAGTACAGTTTCAAATTACTGCTCACACTGGCATAACTAAATCAGGCAAATGACAGAACACTAAACTAGGGAATAGTCAATCTTCTCTCCTATTTAATCTTTATAGTCTAATTATTCTCAAAATGGCCAAATATCAGCAATTATAGATTTTATGGAATTTGTTGCTTCTTTCAAAATATTATTATGACCACATCAGAATTTCACAGAGATCCAATAGTTATGTAAAATCTATTTTCTGTTGTCACTCAAATTATTAGTTTAGGCTTTGGAACTGCTGGATTCATTTGTCTGGCTTATGTGATGCAAAAGCTCAAGTTAGATGATCCCAATATAGCCCTTTCTGGGTTTAGAAAACAAACAAACAAAACAACCAAAACCAACAACTTAGAAAAGACAAAGTAACCACAATTTAGCCAGCCAGAATAGTGTCATTCCCATAAAAATAATTGTAGGGTCTGCAATACTGTGTTACTCTACAATTCAGGTCCCTATCCCTGAACCTGAAGAAAGTCACTCCAGTTTCTCTGTGCTGCCCAAGTTAACTGCAAGCATTTCCTGACACTCAGAACACAGGCAGAAAAAGGAAAAACGTCGACTTGAGAAAAGCACAGCTTCCAATCTCCACCCACTAGCTTCAGTCAAAGGGATGACTTCAGTCCCTTTCTTAACTAATCCTGTCACTGTAAAATCCTACAGTCATTCTTCCACACATAAAGGGAAAACGGACTCACTAGGAGGACCTAGACTCTTTCAGCTTGAACTGTTAACCAATGGCGGAAATGCAAGAATGCTGAAGTTGTGCCTTCGGAGCCAATAGAGTGGATTTGTGTGTCCCACATGACTGTGTTTCCCCTGTCTTTCACATGGGCAGTATTTAGTTCAATTCAGAACTGCAGATAGTATAGCGTGCAGAGCAGCAATGGGATGTCTGAGCACAAGTGGCTGACTTCCAGGCGACTTCAGGAAGCACATTTGTACATTTCTCCTGAATTAAACTGGGATTCTGCACTCTTGACAGCCTCTGACCCTCCTGTCTCTGCAGAAGGAGACAGTGACCTGCACAGCACAACAAAACTGTGAGTACGGGGTCTGTTTATTTTTATTTTCACCCAGAAAAACAAATCTCTTAGAATTGTCAAAATATTGCATGCATTAAATCAATGTTTACTTTTTCTTATGAAATTAACAAGTATCTAAAGTGCTATTCAAATTCAGAAATATTTCTTGCACGCTTCAATAAAAGATTAAAAAAAAGAAGATAATTATCCTCCAGGGCAGTGCCTGCATGCACGCTGCATGCCACACTGCTTCCTGACATAGCCAGCATGCTGCTTTGTTCATAAAGAAAAACAAAGACAAAAAGCCCCACACACGTATGTTGTTCACTTTTATTTGTACTCTGTGTCTAATCAGGCCTGATCTGTCCCCAAGGGGAAAAAATAAAGGCAAACTTTAACTCCGCCAGCAAGGGCAGCTCAGACTTTCCAGACATCTGACAGTTATTATAATTAGCTATGAAAGACAACGAAGACACTTTGGGGCAAATAGCTCTTAGATTTGGAACAATGAAGTCGAGCAAGGTTCCCATCCCACCCCTTCCACGGGGGGAGGGGGAGAGGCGAGCCAACGGGGGGAGCGTTAGCAAAGGGTTATGGCTAGACTGAAAAACACAACTAGTATAATATCTGGACTCACTAAGCATGAGGAGAGGCATTTTGATAAGCAACTTTAACTAGATTGCGGCTTGCATCCACTCAGATTCCTGGTGGGGTGAGAAAGGGTGTGGGGCTTTTTGCAGCATAACATCAGAAGGTCGGGGTGGAGAGGGCAGCGGGGACGAAAGGGGCAGAAAGAAGAGAATATCCACAGCAAGAGACACTGCGATTGCTTCCCAGAGCTTTGCTGGCCAGATCTCCTTAAGCCCAAGTTGCTTTCTGGGCAAGATTTATGAGAGTTCTCAAACAGAAGCAACAGACAAAGCAGAGCTTTTTTTTTCTTCTTCTCCGAAAAAGAAACTGAGCCCAAATGGATAACTGTATAATAACAAGCACTGATTTGGATTTTTGTTCTCCCACAACCCCTCCATGTTCATAAGATCTTTAATAAGATCTTCCCCCCGCCCCCCCTCCCCGCCGCCTGCACGTTCCTTCCCACTTCCCCCTCCCCTAGCAAAAGTTAGATTCTGAAAACTACGATCAGAAGGGAAAAAGCAAAGACAATGGAAATCTGACTCAGTCCTGGCTGGGCTGGATCTCTAATAAAGCATAAAGTGAAAACAGTTTTTAAGTGAAAGATGAGCAGACTGCTTTTAAAAAATATTAAGTGTAATAAGGAGAAATTGTTGAAAGACTC
>NW_010315787.1:6519-25804 GCF_000700745.2 Antrostomus carolinensis
TTTTTTTTTTTTTAAATACACCATTTTATTCTTTGTCTGCCCTCCTGTTATCTCCCCCTCCCCCAACCGCCGCCCACTGTGAGCTGAGACACCTGAAGGCTAGACATAATGATCAACAGAGCGCTGCGCTCGCCTGTCTGGATTCCAGCCAGATTTTTTTTTTCCCCTCCACAATCAAGGAGCCTGCACGCAATGCACGGCAAGCCCCTTTTTAAATACACCATTTTATTCTTTGTCTGCCCTCCTGTTATCTCCCCCTCCCCCAACCGCCGCCCACTGTGAGCTGAGACACCTGAAGGCTAGACATAATGATCAACAGAGCGCTGCGCTCGCCTGTCTGGATTCCAGCCAGATTTTTTTTTTCCCCTCCACAATCAAGGAGCCTGCACGCAATGCACGGCAAGCCCCTTGCTCTGCTATGTGCAGATCAGACAGAAGTCTGAACCCGTGCTGCAGAAAGATTAAAGACAAACACAAGCCTTTCCTCCTTATGTCAGCCAGGCTCGGTTTCAACTTCATAGTGATTTGCAAAAAAACATGAAATAAGAAACTTTGTAAACATATACGTGCACTATTGTACAAAAGGTGCACATATGTGCACATGCTTTCCACACAGTGTAACTGGGGGCATCCAGTTTCCCATTTTACAGTGGTTTCTACTCTAGCTTTACAACCAATGCAGTATTTTATGTTAAGCATGTGCATCACTTACATAATTGCTGTGTAGCTCTCAAATACCGTGTAAAGATTTTGTGTACGTATATAATATACTACATAAAGGCAAATAGCTAGCGTGTAAAGACCTATATCCGAAAGGCAGTCGAACAGAAATACTTTAACATATTTGGGTTTATAGAGAGTAGCAAGATCTCCTAGACAGTTTTGTGGCAGCTTCAAACAAGGCAGTAGTGAAATGCTTTGCAAGTAAGTTATCTGCAGGCCGAAGAAGGGGAGCGTGGCAGAGGACTATTTTAGTTAGCTGGCCTTGCAACCCCCAGCCTTCCTGTTGCCACAGCCCAGAGAAATGCCGACTGGCCCAGTGTCATCGTGCCAAAAAGTTGGTCTTGGGAATGTAGTACTCCCCAAAATAGTTGCTCTTCATTTGGTGTGGCTATGGGTGGGGTTAGCAGAGACATCCATGGAAAAGGGAGATTCAAGGCATTTATTCTATTTCATTTTTAAATGCATGCTGTGCAGACCTATTTTCTAAAAGTTCTTTGCAATTGCATTATGTTCTGGTACAAATTATGGAATGATACACATGGTGATTAATTTTTGTTTTTCAATATGGACTTTGTGTAAAAGACTTAAAAGAAAATGCATTTTTATACATACATGCACATACACTGCTTATTATTTACTCCCTGAAAAGGTTTAAACTATATTTTAGTCACACCAACAGTTATCTTAATAGAAAGGATTTTTTTTTTAGCTTTCTTCTTTAATATTGCTAATAAACACTATTAAAAAAGGAACCCAGCAGAGGCATCCCATAAATTTAGTCTTAAAACCCCCCTTCCTTTCCAAATAGCAGCAGAGACATACAAACAAAAGGTTGCATGTAGTGGCAACAATATCCACAGGCAAGGTAAAGATTCTAGAAAAAAGAACTTGGAGAAATGAAGATAATTGAGAATGAGAGTTGCAGTCAAATTTGTATTTTTTTTTTTTAAAACAAACAAGCAAACAAGAAATTTAACACTTTTCTGAAGGAACATTTTGTATACCTTATGTGAAATATACAAGCTGACTCCACACAATGGTCATACATGAGAAGTATATACTTGTAAATTACATGTATATGTATTACATGTACATGTATATACACATGGTCACCAGTATTAACTGCTAATTTCCTTTCTACTTTTCCTGGCATATTGTGCTTGAAAAATAAATTTTGTCACTTGTGTTTCACAAATGTATTTCCAAATAATGCCTAGAGCTACATTTTGAAGTGCTGACTTTTATTTTCTTAAGGTAACTACAAGAAGCTACCATATTTTTATCCATTTCCTAGAGACTGAAATCCTATGCAAATAAATTCATCTAAACTTCAGCAGTGATTTATACACTGCCTTGTATTATAATGGATATTTCAACTGGTAATTTATATTTTGTTTGTCAATACAAAAGTAATGACTAATCACCTAAGTTAAGCATTAAACCTAGCATATGAATACAGGGCCCTTGTCTCCATTTTATTTCAACATTCTCCCCTTCTCCCAGTAAGGTCTCTTGGGTTCCATGAACACTGGGTGTTCAGCACCTCTGTCTGAAGTAGGCAGGAGACACAAATGCCCAGCATTTTTGCAAATACAGGATTACCTTCCAGCTGCTGTTGTCCAGGCACCTGAGATTTGAAGCCATGTGTTTAGGTTTTTATGCAAAGAGTTTCTTTGCCTAAATATGAAAAATTCAGACCTGTGGGTTTTTTTGCTGACTTCTTTAAACTTTTAAATAGTTGATGTTGAAACAAAGCAATCATGGAAGCTCATGCATATTTATACCTCAATTTGTTAAAAATTTTATGTACAGCTCATCTCTTAGCCTACAGCCTCTAATCTATTGTGCAAACTCCATGGTGTTACTTGTACAAAATTCAAGTTCAAATTCCTTTTTTTAAACTTTTCTCTCTCTCCTATGCTTCCTCTGTTGCATCTGTTTGTTTGAGCCTTTCCTAGTTCAAGCAGAAGTGTAAGTTTTAGTCATAAGAACAAAGTGCTCAGGATTACTTCCAAAACTTTCAAAAGATTGGTTGTTTCACTTAAACCCTTACACAGTACCAGTAACTTGAGAGCCTAGCAGAAACATAGGCAGTCTCAAAATAAGGTAACGGGGTCAAATGAGCTCATGCATTACAGATAGGAAGAGAACTGCGCATTGCATTTTTATAGATAAAAAGCACAGAGTGTTTTAATGTAAACAGATTTCTGTGTGATATTTTGGCAAACTGTTGCAAAGACCAAACTGCGGCTGAGCCAAAATGACATTCAGCATGGTACAGTTAGACCAGATGGCCACGTGTTCTTTTCTTATTTAGATGAGACTTTTCCTTTCAATAACATCTTTCTTCCTGACCTGCTTAAAAATTCCAGCGAATGAAATCAGCACAAGATTTTCAATTCTAATTGACCATGTGCAGAGGAAGGGCCAGTAGAGAAATCAGTAGGGCCATTGTAAGGCACACTGCATCAATCTCCCCTTTGTCCAGAATCTTTTCTAGCATGAGCTAAAATAATTAAGAATATTGAAATTATATTATTTGTACAGCCGCAAATCTATTTGCATTCAGGCAAAATCATTGCAAGTTCCTCCTTTACAACCGCATGCAACAAGGGACGTGTATGTCTATCATATACCAGACCAACAGTTACTCAGCATCATTTAATTGCTAAATATTTAAGAAAATGAAAAACCCTCAAGCACAGAGTGAATAAAAAAACAAAGCAAAGGTGTGGGTGAATTAAGGCATGAACTGCTTTGCCTGTTCTAATAACTTCAGAAAATGTGAATGACATGGTACTTCTCAAATTAAAAAGTGTCAGAAAAAATTATTTTCCACTGTTCAAAATGCTCACCCGTAAAACATCTGTAATCTTCAATCACTATTAATTTGCTTACACAGATTTTACACACACATACCCCCCCACACACTATGTGGGTTGGTGATCAGTCTCATTCGTGTGTGCAATCTACATGCAAAGAACATTGTAAATACTGTATATATCACATACAAACATTGTCTGCAGACATATGCACACAGATTACATCATTACAGTCTTACCTACTATTTTATTTGGATTTAGTGAGATATCTGTGGAGTAATATAACTATATTGATCGAGATTTAGCAAGTAGAGTGTGCAAAAAATTCATGAGGTCCCACCCATATGTTTACATAACCCATGGATAAGGTAAGTGGGTAAAATGAATCCTTTAGAATGAAAGGCGGGGAGGGAAGACTAATTGAAAGCAATACAGAGCAAGTTTGGTGGTTGTTTTTGTTTGTTTTATACAAGGTAAAAACAGATTTGTTATTCCTGTACTATTTTGTACAAATTCCCTCTACTATTTACAGTTTAGTTTAACATTATGCTTAAGTGGTTGATGGTTTCAGATTATCACTATAAGAAACAACCAAACAGCTCTGGAAAATAATTTCTGAAAAATAATTGTGAAAACGGTTTCAATAAAATATCCTTCTTTTCTTCGGTTGAGCCAGGTTTCTTTGAAAACCTAAACACTTTTTAAATGTAAGGTGGAAAACAACCCAGGAGAAAATGCAGTGGGCAGCATGGCCTTTGCTATATGTGAAGCGTGCACTTCAAGTAACATGTGCATGAAGAAACATGCCTGAGAACATAAAACAAAACACAGACTTTGGGACTGGCCAGGCAGACGTGGCAAAAGGTCCGATTTCAACTCTCCAGCAAGACACTTTGTTGCCTTGGGCAAATCGTTTAACTGCCTAGCTTCTTATCTACATGATATTAGTAGAATTCAAGTTTTGAATTTGTGATTATTGTGAGGTCAGCATTGAGATACCACAGCAAAGGGTACTGAAGACACCTCAGATGCTTGAAAGAATATAAAATTCTAGACAGAACAAGGTTCTTTTGTTATTGTTGTTGTTATTAGACCAGCTCATTATTGTTGTGGTATTTCTATAACTAGACAAGATACAAAGTCTCTTTTCTCAAGAGGTTCACATAACTCAGTTCTAGCTTAATTATCTTAAGTTTTTCATGTACAGCTTAATTATCTTAAGTTTTTCTTGTACTTGAACATTCACTTTTTACTTTTTGCTAACATGCAACAAAACATCAGAATATAGGATAAATGGAAGATATTATTCCATCTGTAATGATGCACTACATTCAACATAAAGTGCTGTTATGCAGTGCCTAACACTAAAATGCTGACTCCTGTAGAGTTATGCCTTACTTAACACTGTCCCATGGTACCAGTGAGACCAACTGCAGGCTAAAATGATGCACTGCTTGACCAGGAGCATCAAACCTGAACCCTAGACATTTACTACCTCTATTTCTGCACCAAGGATCTGATCTTGTAATGGTGTTGAGCATATTCTTACTTCTAAAGCATGAAGGTGATCTAGCAAACCACTTCCATGCTCAAAGTTTAAGCTTAAAGCATTGTGCTGAAATACGTCTTTAATTTCTACAGAACCCCTTGCCATTAGAAGTAAATACCTTTGCTGGGTTCTGCCTCCTTTGCTGGCAGTCATTAACCTGTGCTCCCAGTTTCACCTTTCTGTTTCTATTGATGATTCTTTGATTCCCACCGCTGAACAGGCCGTGTTAGAAACCCTTGAGCAGCAACTCTAAAAATCACTGCACAGGAACAGAAATTAGTGGGTCTGAAAATGATAATGAGATTTCATAGAAGACTTTTTCAGGCTGCCATTTTGTGACTAACTGAAATGATGGTGTCACATAGGTGGAACTTAAAACTTTGTTTTCCCTCCATGAGCAAATATGAAGGATCTCTGTGCAAAAGGAAAAAAATAATTTTCTGCTGAATGTTTCTATTAGTCAATATTCATGCACAGTATGAAAGAAATACTCAGACTTTGAGTTATCTTTTGTTAGTGCCGTCCAGAAGCTGTAAAAATTAACAAAAAGGCAACGTGGCAGAACTTGCCAGTGCCGTCCAGAAGCTGTAAAAATTAATTAACAAAAAGGCAACGTGGCAGAACTTGCTGATCATCTCGGTGGGTTTGCACAAGGTTTAGGGTAGTGCGAAGCAAGTGAGAGGGAAGTATCCCGTGTGGAAGTACAGCCTCTTGCAGTGCTCAGAATGAGGAGAGGAAGTCAGCAAAATGTGCCCCGTTGCGTGCAATTGATGGGCTGTATTTCACCAGCCTATTTTTACTGTCAAGGCTCCAGACTATATTAGGAGTCTATCCAGTCTCTTAAGCCATGGGATAGGGATAATGGGATCAGATAAAATGATTAAAATCAGTTTGGTCTCATGATTTCAGCTAGTAAGCCTAATAGATGCAAAACTGAGAGACTTAATTGTACGATAAAAGTACAAACAATGTATTGTGTTTTACCTCTGCATTTTTCCAGTTTAGAGAAATAATTTATGAGTTTTTTGTTTGTTTGATTAAAAAAAAACAACAGCGGCAAGCAACATTAATATTGTTTGCAGCATCCCTGTTAAAACTGGTTTCATCTGTTCAAAGAAATAGGCTCAGAAGCTGTTGTAAAACCAAATTTTATAATAGATCCCATGAAATATTTTACATAAAGTCTCTGGTTAAGAAGTTCCGGGAAAAATAATGTGTTTAAATTGCTTCTAGATTTTGATAACTGTCTTTGTTTAGAAATAAAAATCAGATAATTTCCCAGAATCTTATCCATACACAGTGTGTGCTCCTGTTTTAAAGCGTTATTTTTTAGTTCATTTGAAACCACTTTTCTAAGAGAATAATTTTCAAAAAAGAGGATTTTTAAAAGATGAGAAGTCTAGTGAATTACAACAGTGAAGAAAAGCAGGTTCTCAAGGTTGATTAAGAGACATAGAAAGGGTTAAAATTTCAGATCTTTATGTAAGAATTAAAAATGAAAGGAGAGTTAAAAAGGGGGAGAAGGGGGAAAGAGCTAAGCTGCTGGTGACTTGAGTGTATTTATGGATTACTATGTCCTGAAAAGAAGAAAACCAGAGTTGTAAGATGACACTGCAGGGGTTGTCTGGACTTTTCACCGAGTGTAAAGTCTGTTTAGTCAGTGTCTTAATGCCTAATGCTGACCTTTGCCCTCTTCACTCCTCCCTGCTCCAGGTGCAACATTTTTGCAAGTGCTTTAACATTGAAAAGTTTGTGCAGGTTTCACACACTGCAAAGTGCACAGAGCGTTTTACACAACAATATCCATTATATACACGCAATATCAAGGCTTAGCACTTTTTTTATTCCCAAGTACACAGAATGATTTGTTTTACAGATTTTTCTCTTATTAGTTATTATTGTGTTAAATTAATAAAAACAAAAGATTCTTTGCAAGGCTATGCTATTTGCATAATACTATACAAGATACAAGATTAAGTTTAAACTCATGTCATGTACTCCCCAGCACTGTGAATTATAGCAGGAGTATGCAATGTATGCCGGCAGCACTATTGATCTCTTTTAAATTAATTCTCTTTGCTATGGAAATGGGAGACAAAACCAGAACCCACTGCTACAAAACAACTGAGACACTTCAGCTGATTTTCCTCAGAAATAAATTGACTTCTTGTACCTTACTAATTATATAGGGATTGATATAAATTTTAAAGAAAAATGTAACACTTTTATAGAATAATAAAAAAAGCTAAACTACGTAAGGTCAGTATAATTTCAATTTTGTTTTACAAAAATAAAATGTGTAGTAAAATATATATTAAATATAAGATGCTATAAACTCTACAGTTGTCAGTGATGCAGACAATATAAAAATGGCACACACATATGTAATGTTTATTCATCTATGTCTTATATTTAGTAGATGATTGCTAAGATTTTTGAGGGCTTCCAATTTTACTTTGCTGGGGAAAAAATATAAGCTGGATACCATCATCTTCGATATCATTACAGATTTCATGTTGTTTCTGAAAAGTTGACCGTGGGCATTTCCTGCAACCGTGGGCAAGGAACCCATTTTTCCCATTCATATTATGCTGCAGGATTGACAGCTTCTCTAGATGTTGACCTACCATTTAAGATCCATTTACGTTTCCTACCTTATGATTCCATCTACTAAAATGCACTCTGTACAACTGCAGTATAGAGTTTACTGGAAATGCAAGACTGTCCAGTACATGTTTCCTGCACTTTGTGATCTATACCAGCTAACTATGCCTAAAAAAATAAATAAAAATTATGATTTAGATATTTAAAATCTTTAAATAACTGACTTCTCCCATATTCCTTCCCCTCTGAGCCATGCTGTGAAACATTCATTAAGCTGAAGGAAAACAGGAAAAGGATTAGTTTAAAAGAGGTGAATAGCAGCAAGTAGTCTTTATGGAGAACCTTACTACTCAGAACTATCTAGCAAAAATAACCCAGGATAACACCTCTTCTAGGTTTGTCATTACTTCCAGGTGAGACTTGCACAAAAAGAGGCCTGATAACGTTTTACATTTAGGGAACTTCCATGACAGAGATGTGTTTGGATCTAAACTAAAGCATTTATTTTAACAGATTGTCTTTTAGATATGACAAAGAGCCTGCAGTATACTGTATCTTTCTAAAATAATATTGTTTTGTTTTCCCTATGACATCTATATATAGATTAGTTTAGGCCATCTCCATTAGCTAGATAGTTTTAAAGGGTTTGGTCTTGGAGGAGTTTTTGTCTTTAAAAAAACCCCAAAAAAACCCCAGAGATACTCGCTTATTCTAGGAGGAGGCACAAGTGAAGGGCTTAAAATATTCTGGGAACTGCCCTGAAAGAGTTTTCTTATCTTCTTTGATTTAATTTGTAACATTTGGACTACAAGAGAATCAAGAAAAAATAAAAATTAAAAAAGAAGTTGTTTATTGCATGACAGATTATTTCTAGAGCTGGGCAGCTTTATTTCAGCACAGAGTGCTCCTGTTCACAATGCAGCTGCTAACAACTCATCAACACTTGTTCTTTAAGAGTAGGGTACAATTAGAAGTGAAAACTTTAAAGCAACCTGAAATGTTATTGTAGTAAGCTATGCAACTGGATTTGATTTCTAGCCAGACTGTATCCCTTTGCTCCTGACACTGTTTACAAGACATATTTAGTGCAGGTGGTACTCTCCTTAATTTCACTGAAGGTCAAGTGTACTTGTCATAATTGTATTTTTTGCACAGCTGAGTATTCAACTACATCTGTAGAGTGAAAACAGACATTGTTTCTGTGAAAAAAATGTATAGTACTGAAGAGTTGGACGTGAAATAAACAGAAGTAAAACAGAATAAACAGAATAAAATTAAGTAATTTTTCACAGTTTTCTCCTACTATCTCATCAAGATCACCACTTTTAAGGTTGCTGTGTATCAGTGGAAGCAGCCATTTGGATACTTACATTTACAGAACTTCAGAATCCTTTGTCTGGAAAAAGTGGTTTTATTTTACTTGCTTTAGGTGGCTACTGTGAATCTTTTCAATACTGCAATCTGAGATGAAGTTCTTGTAGTGTTTGTAAATGACTGATTTTACAATGATTTGCAGGTATAAAATTGAATAAAACTGAAAGTAGTCAAGTTTCTAATTTAAGTAGAGAAAAAAACATGTAACTAAAAATATAAATTCATTTAGTCTCCTGCTATTTTGGAACATCAAAATCATGTCTTTCAGAGAAGACTCGTATAAAGATTATTTTCTGTAAATTCTAAATTGATTTGTTACAATTATTACATACAATACCAAATCTGAAAAAAAAAACCCCCAAAACAAACAATCGGCTTGGTACAAGTAGGACACTATTCTTGTGTCTTGATTCATTTGCTCTTATGAATTATCAGTCCCTTCTACATGCAATAACTGTGCCTAAAATACAGGAAATTGTCCACTCAACCTGCTTTTTCTGTGAATATGTATTTCCCTCATCCTCTAACTTAGAATCCTTCCTAATGCCTTCACTACACATTTTACCTGAAGAAAGGAAATTAAACTATCTTTGAATTGTGCTTGGTTTTAAAGTTTTTTTCTATGTCAGTTGAAACAAGCCATGACAAGAAAACAAAAAACGAGGTGTCTCCTGTAAATCTTATATAATACTTCAGTCTTGCATAACACTTAAAAGCCAGTTTTCTTCCAGTAAATGACTCCTAATATCTCGTAAATGTGGAAGAGAAGAAATTATTCCTTCCAGATCCTGCACACCATCAGGATCAGAGCTGAGGTGTGCTTCAGAGCATCAGTTCACGACATTCTAAAATTAGAGACAGATTCCCCTTGTGAAATCCATTCACTAGTGGGCTGCTTCTTACCCATCTCTTCTACTTCCATCCAACATTCTGCTTTAAACCACTCTGCCCTGAATTGTTCTATTCCTCTGCAAAGAGTAAGATGCAAATATGTAAAAATTGGAACTGGTTGCCAAAAAAAAAAAAAAAGGAAAATTTACTTGAGATAGGAAGAGATTGTTTTATTTTACTTAAAAGCCTAAATGCAATTAAAGTAGTGCCTTTTTGTGTGGTAGTTCATTTTCAAAGATACATAAATATTTCTATTAAATTCGCACAAGAAAGATTAGGACTTCAAATCTACACGGCATTGTTAGAGGAAACCTCAAATAACTAACCATCTTGCAATCTGATTAGTCTCTCTTATTATTTTCCTTCTTGCAAAATTAGAGACAAGTTTCCTCAAAACACAAAATTGTACGGTAAAGCAAGCATTGTCTCATGAAATTTCAGTAAGTAAAAATATGGGAAATCATTATTTCAGTCTGTAGGATTCATCTGACATTTTCTTTCTAAATCCAAGCTTCCTCTTTCCTCACCTCATTGGTGACTCATGTACTTTATTTTTTAGTTTTATTTGTTTATTATTATTAAGTTTTACTATATTATGGTTAAATCTACATTTCAGTTCTACAAAATACATTGTTTAAAAAAAAAAAAGAAGAAAAAAAGAGCCTTCTAAGCAATATCCTCTGCCAGTTTTGTACATATATTCAGGGAATAAAGTTTACATAACTTCATTTAGAGAGTCATTTTTCATGACTATTCTATAAACACCATTATTCTAGCTGAACTTTTCAGGCTCAGTGGCAAAATTCAGGTAACTTAATTAACATAGTTTCCATTAAAAGAAAGTCTATTGGTCTCATCAATGAAGGAAGTGAAACCCAAGTTATTTAAAAAGCTGATAAAGTTCACGTCCTTTTCAAAAAAGGAATTAAGAAGTTTTCTACTGAAAGACAGGTTTAAATTTATATAAGAAAATAAGTCCTGAATTTGAAGGAATAGGTCAAAGAAAACAGGGACTAACACTGACTAACATGCAGATAATTCTGTAGCAAGCAGTACAGGGGATCACATTTAGCATCATCCCAGCAGGTTTCAATAGGTTAGGATTCCATCCTGTTTTCCAACACACCCCTGGTTGACGGAGACTGGTATCTTGCATACACAGATTATGAGAACATCAAGGCCATTGGAATCACCAGAGGGACTTGTCTGAGTACACAAACTTTTTATTGTACTAAGACCTAGCTGTCTACTCTGCTCTCCTCCACTGCCTCTCTGATGGGTAATGCACTATGCAGTACCTATGTCCTGTTCTTTTCTTCCTTTCCTTGGGATTTACATAGAACAGACAGCAATGATTTCCTGCTGGATGCCCTCAGGATTCACTGCGTATTTTGGCTGTTGCAAAGGGAGAGCAGACAGTCAAAAAAATTTGAGACTTTTATGGGAGAGGGGGTTGTGCCCTTTGGCTACAAGATCTTAATGAGCTTCCTGCTCATTTTCCTTAGCTCTGTACAACAGGAGGTGGCAAGCATAACGAAGACTAGAATTGTGCATCCCTCCTTGCCAAGGATTTGTCATCCAGTATTTTTAAATTTAGAAACTTAACTTGGCTGGCATTTCTTCTCCTGCACAAATGTAAAATAAGTGAGGTTAACATAGCATGAAAGAGAAATGTGGGGGAGACTTACTTCTCAATTGTTCTGTTTGAAAACTCATACTTTATTTTGTGACAAGCAGTAAGATTCACTGAAAAAGGCATTCTACATTGAAAGATATCGGGCATTCTTCATTATATGAGAATATTTCTGAATGAAGACCTTCTATATTGTTTTCCATTTCCCTAAGAAGGCCTCAGACCGTACCAGCTGTCTAAACATATTTAGAGTCTCCACAATGCTGCAAGCCCACTGTAGTGGAATTTGTGTAAGGGTCCAACGGTAGCATAACTGAAGAGTTTTTGTTTTGGTTTGATCTTTTGAGACAGAGGAAGATAGCCATGCATTTTCTGCAAAAATAGCTACACATATAACTGGTTCATTGTAGAAACCTAATTTAGAGATACAACCTTTGTCAGTGACTGTTAACCATTAGGCAAACTATTTTAAATTTAGTGCTACATTCTGCAGCTTGTTTTTGACTCCACCTACTTTGTTTTCTACTGCCCTCTTTTTCCTTTTTTGTGATATGCTAGTTGAGCCACAAAAGCCAACCCTGTATCTCCCAGTGTACTTGCCAAGTTAATTTTACTTTTAAGTTGGGGAAAAAAAACCAAAAAAACAACCAAGAAAACCCAAACCCAAACCATTTTGGATCAGATGATACATCCACACCCGAAGCCAGGACCTAAGATGAGATCAGATCTAGCTTACCTAAAAGCAGATAAGCAACTACTGAATAACCAATAGAGCATATTTATCACTTGAATCAATTGCTCAAAATTTGACAGTTAATATCTTTTCTGAAATTGTTATTTGGAGGATCCCTCCCTCATCCTCTAGGAAAGACATCTGGCTAGCACTGAACGGAGTTTAGTGTTTGAACATCCCATCTGGTTTCATCATGTTAAACACATGATTCCAAGTCATTCAAGACATATGAACAATGGATATTGTATTCCATATAATGCCATGTGGATTTAATCTTTAAAATATGGTGGCACTGTAGAACTCAACCTCTTAGTTAAAAGTCAAAACATTTAATGTACTGAAAATATATTTCCCATAGCCTCAGAGAAGTCTCACATTTTATTCTACCCTAAGAATGGCAAACAGACAACGCCTCCCTCATACAGTGCCATTCCCATTCTTACCTATCATAATACCTACCCTGATAAATCGAGAACACATTCCCTAAACATGGCAGTGAAAAGCAACATTAAGACAGACTTTTTTACAAGAATACTCATTATTTTCATCCTCAAATTACTTCCAGATTGCTTACAAGCAAATGCAGACATTTGCTATGAGGTAAATGGAAGTTGAGCACCTTTGCCTTCCAGAGCTGGTAACTGCCTTTCACTGAGATTAACAAAATCTACAAAGTCTCTCTTCAAAACAAATGGTGAGTCAGCATTTTCTTCAACAGACCAGCACTAATCTGTCTCAGTGATGCTAAAAGAACGTCTCATTTCTCTCTCTCCTCTCAAATAAAAATAAATATCGGTTAATAACATTTCTTATTCAAACACTTTTTACTTTTATTTTTTCATAAGGATGATTGACCCATTGTCCTCTAACACTGATCTTAATAGGTATTTTCTGCATTTATTAAAGGTTCCCCAGTAGGAATGCAAATATTCAGTAATAAGCTTGTTATGAAAAGTTAATAGAACTTATTTCAGACTGAAAGAGAATCATAGAAACTTCATATGTAATCAGGTACCTAAGTATTTGCTAGCTGTCCTTTAAGCTGCCTTATAAAATTAGATTTCTTCATTTGAGCACTTGGGAAAGTGAATGGATATTACCTGCTAGGGAAATAAGATAGGGAAGTAGAGATTTGGGAAATAAACTTTCCTTAGTAGAAGCAAGCAGGGCAAACATGCTTTAAAATTTCCACAATGTATGTGATTGTGTCATTTTTTAAATCAGATTGCTGAATCTCAATTCACAGTTTATTTTTGGAATCAAGATTCTAAAAGATTTGATTTCTCATCAGAAATCCCTGGAACTGGAGAAGGAAAAGGGACTAGTTTAGCCTCAAAACTGTAAAGCCAGTACCAAAGCTGCGTAACAAGACATTATAGATTTGGCTGATGAGAAAAGACAGAGAAATCTGTGGAGGCTGATAAAGGACATCAAATTACACCATCCAACTTTTTCTGAACTCCATTGAAATGTTCTTGAAATGATCCTTTCTTTAGTGTCCGTAATTACCAGCCAGCTCACAGGGTGAAGTGAGTTAGATAAAAGTGGGCAAGAAAAGCAAAATGGATCACATGACATCAGGATTTTCACACCAACCACCAACACCTAAATCAAAAGCATTTAAGAGGCTACTGATGATGCCTAAAAGAAAAATTTGTTTACCCACTGCATTTTTTCAGTCAACAACACATATATAGAGGATCAGGATTACTGTATTTGGAAACAGAAGTGGCAAAAAAAGGAAGAAATGTGCTCTAGTTTACTTGATAGACATGAGTGACGACTTCTGGAAAGAACTGGATAAGTTCACAGCAAAGCTGAGTTGAAGGTTAGCTGTATCAGATGGAGATTTTATTTAAACCTATGAAGATCATATAGACTGTTAAACCAGTGGATTATAAGGATTCAACAGTGTCACCTCTAGCTGATTACAGCAGGGAAGCTGCTGGAATCCCTAATTTATAATAAGAAATATAAAATGCAAAATTGGAATAAAGATGACAAAACTTTGCTGTTTTTAATATAGTGTCCCACTGTTCTTATAATCTCAAATGATTAAATCATTAATATATTAGTATGTTCATTGACTACGACCTAGGTTTTACAGAACCAAGAGAGAATTGTTAGTTTCATTTAGCAATACTTCTGTCAACTCTTCAAATAATTCTGGTTGGGTACTTACTCAGCACAGTTTTATGCAAGCTATAGCAGACAGCCTGTGTCAGAAAATATTCAGACTCTGTTTGTCTAATTCAAGTACTCTGTATAGAAAGGCATCACTTTCAAGTACTCAAAACCTGTTCATTCATTTCCTTAAGCTGGCAGGCACAGAGTCTCCAAAGTACATAATACTTTTCTGTCTGCAATTATTAACGTACAAAATGTTAGGTACCTCCCTCCATCACCTGTAACACCTGAATTACTTCAAGTACTTGTCATACACTGAACAGAAAAAGGAACACTGAAAAAGGACCTTAAGGAAACTGGAGTCCTAAACTGAGTTTGCTTAAAAGCACTTTTTAAAGATTTCAGAATTCTGTGTCCTTAAGATGGGAAAAGCATGCAAGATCCTTGCTTAAAAAGAACAACTAAAAAAATCCTGTCTTTTAGAATTTATGAAGTTGGTTAAATCTTATTGCTTCCATATAAGCATTTTACACAACTTGACTTTTTGTAGTGGAAATGTTTGCCTTCTCAGACAAGACCTAGAGTTACAGTTGGTTCTACTCGTGATTGGTTTCACTTAAGGTGTGGGCAAGAGAAATTCAGAGACAGAATTGATTCAAATGCTTTACTGCAAGTTAGGTCATGCTGGCCTAGCTAGACAACATAAACTTGGTGCCAAATGATCCTCAAGAAGATTAGCAACACATCCATTTAAGAGAGCAGTAATACAGTGACTGATAGTACTCTTGCTACTACTACATCAGTTGTTCTCCAATTTGAAAGAAAGTGTGGGATATTCAGGATAATTTTTTAGTTCTTGGATGGAGTAAGGAGTATTTATTTTCTAGAACACTGTATTCAACCATCTTGTTCCTACCCATAATATTTAACTTCATAAAAAATAGAATGCCTTCAATTTTCTATTCTGCATTAGGGGAAGAGAAGTATCTCCGCAGTGTAAGTTTCAGCATTAAGAGAAAAATAAGTGGCTTTAGTGAATGCATCTACCTTTGCTGAATATCTACACAGAGCTACCACCATTAACAGAAACTAAGGGGTGGTCCTAATATGAAGTTTTGCAAGGACAGCCCAAGTTCTAACTTGGACTTTGATTATTTGTAACTCATGGCTAACTTTATAAAGGCTCTAAGTGCATTATGATGGCTGATGGCTCTAAGTACATTATGATCCAAATAACTAAATTAAAACTTAAACCTATTCTCCCTTCATTAACTCAACTAAGATATTTGTGCACTGCAGACATCTGAAATCTCAGTCTCTCTCTCTTGCTAATACAATCTTGTTTTCCATATATAAATGGCAAGCTGCCAATTAGGGAAGTACATGTGTTGCAATGCAAAACAAAAATAAGTAGATATGTCTGTATGTATTAACCACAAGTCAGAGTATTGTCCAGTGCAGCTGGAGTAAAAAATACTGCAAAAAAGCTAATTACAACTCCAGTCTTAATAATTAAAAGCAAAAGCTTTTATGAGCTGGAGTTATATTCCTCACTACATCTTATTTCTTATTTTAAGTCTTACTTCGTTTTTCTTCTTCCACTAACCCAAACTCTTGAAAATAAAATTGTGTTAAAGCTGTTAACAAAAACAAAAAAGTTATAACAAGGCGATTTATGAAACTATAGAACAAAGAATGAAGTTACCTTCATTCATTCAATTACCTCTATGGGTGAGCCTTTTCGTTACTTTTAGCCATATGTCGAACAATTCCAACTCAGACATTGGAATTTCATGAGAATATCTAATAAACAAAACCTATTATACATTTTTATAAAGCTTCCTTTTCCCCTTCTTGGGGAAGGAAAGAGCAAGTTACTGTTGAAGCCAGCAGGAGATCCAGGTTGATATGTGCTCCTGTTCCAGATTTAGAATGATGTAACATAAGAAACTCCACTTACTGCCTGACTGCCAGGTTGTGGGAACATATATGAATATTAATTATCATAGAATGGTTTGTGTTGGAAGGGACCTTTAAAATTCATCTAGTCCAACCCCCCTGCAATAAGTACGGACATCTTCAATTAGATTACATTGCTCAGAGCCCCATGCAGCTGGACCTTGGAAGTTTCCAGGGATGGGGCTTCTACCACCTCTCTCTGGGCAACCTGTTCCAGTGTTTCACCACCCTCATTGTAAAAGATGTCTTCTTTATATTTAGGCTAAATCTTCCCTCTTTTAGTTTAAAATCTTTACCCTCTGTCCTATCACTACAGGCCCTGCTAAAAAGTTCATCCCCATCTTTCTTATAGACCCCCTTCAAGTACTGAAAGGCCACAAAAAGGTGTCCCCAGAGCCTACTCTTTTCCAGGCTGAACAACCCTAACTCTCTCAGCCTGCCCTCATAGTAGAAGTGTTCCATCTCCCTGACAATGACTCAGCTTGGTGCTGTCAAACTTACTGAGGGTGCACTCGACTCCACTGTCTATGTCATTGATGAAGATATTAAACAGTACTGGTCCCAATACAGTGGCCACTTGTCACTGAACTCCATCTTGACATTGAGCCATTGACCACTACCCTCTGGAAGTGACCATCCAACCAGTTCCTCATCCACTGCACAGTCCACCTTTATTCAAGTTCCCTTTATTCATTCTACTATAAAACAAAGCAAATAGAGACTATTTTGGACAGTAACAAAGAAATCTAGGCAATTCTGCATGGTATATCATACACACAGCTGTATATCATCCTTAAAACCTGGCAGTAGTAATTCAGATCAGGATACAGATGAAGGCATGAAGTTAACAAAACTAAAAACCCCACATGTTCTCTTTCTGTCTGTATTTTCTGTCCAGGTGCTGTAAGTATCTTGACCATCTACAAGGCCCCCAGATTTGTTGAGCCTGCTAAAATAAAAATATAACCATAATTATGTTTTATTCATTCTCCTTTCTAGTTAAGAATGAGACACTTGGCATAACTAAATTTTGTGGGCTCTGTAATCTCTACGATAGAGCTACATTTTCTTCTCATGAAATGCTTGGCATCTCCTTGTGCCACACTACTCAACATAAGCTGCTTTCCTGTAATTCGTAGACCACTTCTGTACAAGACTTTTGCCATTTTTCATTTGCAAAAGCAACTGTATGAAGTTATAGAACTTTGAGAAATGGAAAGAATGTGTCCTACTTTTAACTTAACAGAAAGTGGCATTTCATCTTATAGCCTTGCCAATGTACTTGTTAGTAATGTGATGTGATGTGTCATGTAGGTTGAAGTGAATTTGTTTGCCTCAAGGATCAAGTGCCACTTCTCGCCAAAAACGTAAGAAGATTTCACTTCATGTTTGACTCTTGATTCACAAGTAGTGCAGTCTTTGAATATCAGCTTTTCTGTCAAGCTGGAAAATGGTGATTCATGAAGTTAAACTTCATATGGGGTAATACTATTTTGAAATAAGACTTTAGAAACCATTTCTAAGGATTAAAAGGGAACTTATAGTCAAAACCAGGCACACTGAGTCCAAAATTGCTGTTTCCTATTCATCAGCAAATTGAATATTTTAGATAGATCTCTTCAATCATCCTAAATTTCACTGAAATGTAATGTAGAACAGAACTAGTTTTGAACTCAAAGTTTTGTCAGCTGGAAAAAGTGAGTTTTCTGCTTACCTGTGGTCATGAAATATCTATCAGCTTGCCAGTCAATAAAAAAAAAAAATATATATATAAAAAAAAAGAAGCAATGGATGGTATACAGTGATTCTTTTCTGTATGTGAAGGACTTCATGTAAATTGGCAACCTAGCATTCTGTGATCACATGTATTCAACATATTGAGTCATGTTACTTCATCTGACCCTCATACAAGTACAACAATGTGGCCTCCCACTAAGTTTAACGTAAAGGGCCAGAAGTACCTCAAAGTTGCTTGGCATAATTAACAACCCAAGATAGAATGAAATGTACAATTTGTGGGGAATTTCTGCAGGAAATCCTATACTAGGCAAGAGTACCTACTGCATAATTTGTAGTAAAAAGCTTTTAGTCCATTTTGGGCAAGTGTAACTACTTATGCAAACTTTGCATATTAAATATCGAGTAAAGCCATTTAATAAAACATAAAAATACCCTAACCAGTCCACCAGATAAAGCAGTTAGTTTTAATAATAGAACTAGCACATCCCTTATTCAAATCTACTTTTCAGGTATTTTAAGAGAATTGCAATTGTTAAGAGGTATGCAAGTTTATTCAGAGGAGGGAAAGGATGACTTTTACCTTTGATTAGTGTAATTTTGTGAGGAAGAGGAAAAGGAATGAGAGCACCAGCTGTGTATTTAAAATAATTCTTTTACTGCTAGAAGATTCTACCATCACAGAATAGGCGATATCTGGAACAAACCAGAAAGTTTAAGGTCTTCTCATCCTCTGCTTATGACCAGAGCTAAGCAAATGCATAGTTGACAAAGGGTGTTTGATAACCTTTTCCCAGGCCTTTGAAAACTTCATCATATTATTATAGATAATAAGGCTTAGGAGATGCTACTCTTGTTGAAAGGCATTTTCAACAAATCAAAATTATGGCAGGCTGCCATTTTCCAAGTCATGGAACCATGCTGTTTGGATGTCAGGCATTGCAGAGGACTTTTCAGAGAGAACCCTCAGGTTTCACAAGAATTCAACAGAATAACCTAGCTATTACCACAGGCCTTCACCTTCCATTTTAAATCCTTAAGAGGGCTAGGTATACACTTGAGGAAAAAAAAAAAAAAATAAAAGTGGAGAATTCTTGAGAGGATCTTCATCAATGACCTGGATGTCAGGATAG
>NW_010315788.1:0-13740 GCF_000700745.2 Antrostomus carolinensis
CTCGGATCATCCTCGGGGCCTCCTCTGGACTCGCTCCAGTAGGTTGGTGTCCTACTTATGTTGGAGGCTCCAGAACCAGACACAGCACTCTGGGTGGGGCCTCATGAGACCAGAGCAGAAGGGCAGAATCACCTCCCTTGACTTGCTGCCCACGCTGCTCTGGGTGCAGCCCAGGACACGGTTATTGGCCTCTGGGCCATGAGCGCATGTTGCCGGCTCATGTTGAGCTTCTCATCCACCAGCACCCCAAGTCCTTCTCCTCAGGGCTGCTCTTGATCCATTCTCCACCCAGCCTGTATTTGTATTTGGGATTGCCCTGAGCCAGGTGCAGGACCTTGCATTTGGCCTTGTTGAACTTGATGATATTTTCACAAGCCCACTTCTCTAGCCTGTCAGTGTTCCTCTGAATGGCAATTCTTTTTACCTTATTTAAAACAACCAGGCACCTTGTGGCAAACAGTAAAACACAGGGAAGCCATGTGGTGTTTGGTGCTTTAGAGCATGTTTGGTGGCATCTCTGGACACACAGTGCGAGTTTGTTGTTAGCACCTGGTTACACAGATGGTGCATGACTGGGGGGATGGAGGTTCTCTTACTAAATCTTTTGTTAGTGTGTACAGGTAGTGGGAAATGCTTCAGCTGAGGTTATTTGTCTCTGAAAAACATGGAATCTCTGTTCCAGTGGATGGAAACAGGAGAGTTTTTTAGCAATGTGATTAGAAAGACCTTCGTAACACTGCTACTGCAGCTTTACTTTACCTTGTTGTTGGGCAAAGCAGATCTGTTCTCCTTCCCTCACCACTTTAAAAGCACTTGGCCTGGGTAATTGTCATAGAAAAAAAATAGGCAGAAGGATTTTTTTTTTTTTTTTTTTTTAAAGAAATATGAAGAAATCCTGGAAGATTTTAAAGAACTGTAAATGCCATTAGGATTTCTGCCTGGAACTCCTTCTGTTTATTCTTTGTTATCTAGTTAGAAACAGATCTTTTGGAGAGGTATGTCTTTTTTCAGGCTCGAGGGAGGGAAAGGACGATGGCTTTATGACTGCAGAAAGGAAGAGACAGCTTCTTCTTAAAGTGCTTTTGTTTCTCAGCAATTTCCTCAGCATATTTTTCAGTATGAAGATAAATATGCTGTATATGGAATCTTTGATGTAAATATCTGAAAGCATAGAACATAATTTAATCATAATAACGTGTATTTCCTAAATAATTATAACAGGAAATGAAATCATTTGGGCAATTACAACTGTTACATCATTCAAAGGGTTAAATGGTACTTTCGCTAGAGACCTTTAATTAAAATAGATTGCATGAACATTCCCTAAAGTAATAGATATGTCCTCCCATTACATATCTAATTATTTTGGTAAAAGTTTTAAAAATTTCTCTAATTTAAATTGAGAATGGTCAAAATGTTAGGCTTTATAAATTTCACTGTATAAGAGGTTAGAAATAAGGGAGTTCTTTTGATTTTGATAGGTTTGAGCGCCTTTTCCATATGGATTCAATTCACATTTTAATCGGAATGTGGAAGTCATTACTCTGACATCTGAAACTGAGGTAGCAATAAAAAAAATTATCACAAACAAGACAGCAGACACAAATTATTTCGTGTTTATTACTGGGTGGCCCTTTTGAAACTTTCCCAAAGTTAATTGGTTCCAGATATTTGAGAATTGAAATTGTATTATGACAAATTTATTTCTGGTCATATTTAGTTTGAGTCTCCTCAGTAAGACTGGCTTAAACAAACAGAAAAGTTGTCAACCCACTCATGTCTGTCTCCAGTTTTTGTTGTAGTAGCTTTAATCCTAGTGATTTGGTTTCATAAAGACCACTGAGAAAACAAACACTGGTAGTGACTGCACTGCTCTTGTAAATTATTTATCATATCTCTAAGGTTTTACTGTGGCATAAGTGCTGCTGTGTTAGCTTAAACTGTTCACAAAGATGTCATGTCGGATTAAATGCCTGTGTAGAGTTTATATATGCCCGTGAGCAACGTTTCCTGCTGCCTGTGGTGGGAATGTGCGTCTGTGAGGCTGTGGACGTGCAGACCTGTCCCTGCTGTCATGGCGAGCGAGTGACCAGAGCAGCTAAAACACACAACCTGGAGTTTCATCCTCTACTTCCAGAGCCGAGGATATAGTTGCCTTACACAAGACAGGGTTATTGATGTTGCTCACCTTAGGCTACATGTGCTGGGAGCTCAGGGGCTTTGTGTGAGGAAGGCAGGTGAGCCCAGGGCAGGATGAGCAGCACCTCATGTTGTTCTTATGAACTGGTACAATGTATTTTCTGTAGAAATATAGGAGATTTTAAAATATTTGCAAATAGGGGGTGAAAGAGTTTAACCATGCTTCAACCACAATACTGACTTTCAGGGGTCACGGAGCAACTATTGACCCGTGCTGGCATGTGAGGAATTACACATGTGAATCCAGATACGGGATCTGTGTGTCACAGCTTAGTTGCATGAAGTGCATTAAAGTAAATTACAGTCATGTCTGCATGAAAACTGGGGAAGGGTCTGGAGCACAGGTCTCTTGGCGGGGAGTGGCTGAGGGAACTGGGATTGTTTAGTCTAGAGAAGAGGAGGCTGAGGGGAGACCTTGCTCTCTACAACTCCCTGAAAGGAGGCTGTAGAGAGGTGAGGGTTGGTCTCTTCTCCCACCTAACAAGCGATAGGACAAGAGGAAATGGCCTCAAGTTACACCAGGGGAGGTTCAGGTTGGATATTAGGAGAAAATTCTTCTCTGAAAGAGTGGTCAGACACTGGAACAGGCTGCCCAGAGAAGTGGTGGAGTTACCAACCCTGGAGGGGTTCAAGAAACGTGTCGATGTAGCACTCGGGGACATGGTTTAGTGGGCGCAGTGGTGATGAGTTGATGGTTAGACTGGATGATCTTAATGATCTTAATGAACCTTAATGATTGCGTGAAATAGCATAGTAAGGGAATATTACATGCTGTGTCCTATACATGCCATATATATCTTCCTATATTGTTGTGTAGTCTACTACTCTTGCTATATTTATTGAATATTTGTTCATTATATTCATTGAATATTCATATGCCAGTGTTGTGTAACAATAGCTTTATTTTTTTCCTTTTAAAACTAAACTTAGGAAAAAGGTTATAAAACCAAAGTTACCTTAGTATTCAACTTACCTATTTTATCAATGTGTACCTAATATGTACCTCAAACCTTTTTTGTTCCTGTAAGAAACAAACCCTTTTTCAAATTTCCAGAACCTTTATTGTGGTTGTCAAGTTTTAATCTTTAAAGACTTTTAACTTCTACAGTTAGAAATAGCTAAAACTGTTCCTAACAAGTAAATTAAGTAATGAAAGTCTTGCAATGGTAAAGTCAGAAGTGGAAATAGCTAAGAATTAATTAAGTTTCTCTTAATGAAAGGATCTAATTTGTAGCTCAGTATGCCAAGCCCTTGGAAGACAAGCTTTTTCCTGTCAAAGATTCTGTATTATCAGCTGTGGCACACTGGTAATAAGATACACACACAAAAAATACACATTTATATGTGTGTATATATGAAACATTAAAAACACACCTGGTGAAAGGGAAGAGAAAGCCTTTGTCCATCTGTATGTTTTCCAGAATTAGCAGTAAGTAAAATGTTGTAGGAAATGTTAGATTTATGTAGGCATGGCTTTAATTAATACAAGTCTATGTTCTGTAAGTGTTGTGTTTGTAAAATTTATGAAAGAGCACTAAACTGCATTAGGGTAATTTATGGACCAAATAAATGTCAGTTGCTAAGGTAAACTAGTGTAGGAAACAGTGTAACTAGGATAAAAAAAAGTGAAGAACGAGTAAATTGTAAACATTGTAAGAACAGCGATACAATTGTTTCTTTATATCCACCCAAGCAAGTATAAGTTCGTTTACAATATATTTATTAACAGTCTCGGGCTAATAAAACAACACTTACAGAGCAATTTTGGACACTTTCCAGCTCTCTGTTTTGTGTAGCGACAAGTTAGGCTGGTGCTTTTTTTTCTTTAATAAAGGGGGGAAAAAAAAAAAAAAAGGAATCTTTATTCCTGGCTCTTTTATAAGGTTGTTAAATTTGCCGTTTGGCATTTCAGAGCAGTGTTTTGCATTGTGCTCAATTAGTGCAGATGAAGCAATCAAAGCACCAGTTTCAGCAATGTACCTAATTACTATAAAACTCTGAGAGATCCATTCATTCTGCGTTTCTGGCTCCGTGGGTGCCAGCCACAGAGACTCCAGCAACTTCTGAAGCTTAATCCCGATTCACGTCTCCACGTTTCTGTGGCACTTGCGTTTTGGAAGCTGTAACGGGGTCTGGCTGTTTACAGTCTTGTGTTGCTGTGACTCCCATCTGTAGTATATTGTGGAAGTGAAAGCTTGGTGCGTAGGAAGAAAGTAAGAAAGACCCTCTGTGGTAGCAATCAGAATAATTAAAATTAAAACATAAAATGCCACCTTATTTTTCTGGGCAGGAGGAGGAAGGGCTGAAGGGTCTTGTTCAGGATCTGTGAAAATGGATCAAGTTTTGGAGTAGGATTTTCTTGCAGCTTGTAGTAGCCATTATAATTTGATGGCTGGTTGGATGACAGACTTCTCCCAGCTTGGTGTCTCCTTTTTTGGAGACTTCTGGTTGATAACTTAATTTTAAAACAGCTACTGCACCTTTAAACCAAGACTTAACACAGATGAGCATCTGCTGCTTCCTTTGATAAGACCTGTGTTTGAAATGACAAAACCACACCTCACCACTCTAGTTGAGGCTCTTTTATCTGGAGGCTTTTGTAAACCAGTAATTCATCCTTCCCGCTTTCTATTGAGTGAAGGAGCTGACTGCTATTAGAAGGTGCTCCCATCTAGATGATTGTGTTGGTGTAAAGCCTGTAACACAGCTACATCTGGGGAGCATCTTACCATTGGCAGTTCATGCTAACAATTTTTCTGATCTTTTGATTATGCAACTCCTTGAAATGACGATGAAATCCATCTGTTTCAGCAGCTCCAGCACCAGGTTGTTTAGTTTGTTGTCTTTTTTTTTTTTTTTTTTTTTTTCCCTGTACATTATGTCAGTGAAGAGTTGAGACTTCTAACATCTGATAGATGAGAGGGAAAAGCTTGTAGTGAAGACCTGGCTTGCTACATGATAGTTTAACCTGTTGTTAGCTACTCTTAGTGTTTGCAAAACAGATGCATCGTTTCTTCAGCCATGTTTTGAAAGCTTTCTAAAGTGTGAGCTCAGAGGAGACATTAAACAGTCTGATTTATGAGCCCTTTTGATGTTTCTGCACTGATCAGGATTAATTTGCTTATTTGATGAGTAACTCAGCATGTTTTAGGCTCAGTTGATTGTCTGCCATAGTCTCTAAATTGTTTTTAGTATTGCTACATACCTTACACAGTTCCTTCTTCTGTAAGTGTGATTTATGGGCTTTTTCCCCCAGAGGTATGAGCTATTATTTGGCTGTGCTAATGTACAGGATGTTCAAACGAATATGCTTATCCATGCAATTCGATGCAGTTTATATAACAGACCTACTACATGTATTTGATACCTTTAAACTTTGCCAGGAATAACTGTACGTTTTGTTCCTGGTCAAAAATCCTTTTTCTTGTTATTTTGTACTTGGTTAAAGTGTTTGTTGTGAATCTTAAAATCTGTGGGTTGTTTTTTTTTTTTTTTTACCTTCCTTGAATCTTTAACATAAAGAGAATGGGTAAATGTAGGGTGAATAAAGTGGTCTGTTGAAAGGGTTCTGTAGTTTGTCTGCCCCTCAGGTGGAGAGCAAGAATTTCAACTTAAATTTAATCACAGAATTGCCTTGATTGGAAAAGACCTTTAAGATAATTGAATCCAACCATGAACCTCACACTGACAAGTCCCTGACTAACCCATGTCCCTCAGCACTATGTCTACATGACTCTTCAATTTCTCCAGGGATGGGGACTCCACCACTGCCCTGGGCAACCCCTTCCAATGCCTGAGAACCCTTTCAGGAGCAAAATTCTTCCTCAGGTCCAATCTCAACTGCCCTTGGCACAACTTGAGGCCATTTCCTCTTGTCCTGTCCCTTGTTCCTTGGTTGAACTGACCAACAAAATTGAAGTTTAAGCCATCTCCTTATTGCCTTCCCTACTTTCCCAATATTGTGATACAGCTCTATGTCACTTGGAGTAACTTAGGACCATAGTGTAGTTTCTGGATGTGGTAAATCTAGCAGTTGATTTATTGGTGATGCTTCTTGTGTTATCCTAAGATAACACTAATGACCACATTTGTAGTTAAATTTAGGTTCTTATTTAAAAGGTGGCACTGGTGGAGACCTATGCTTAACACAGTTTTTCTGTATTTTAAGTAGTTTGTATTTCTTCTATCTTTTATTGTAGTTTTTAATTTTATCTAGATTTCTAAAGCCAACTTCAGGGGTAGTTATTCTTAAAGATTTCATGTCTAACAGACTGTTAGAATTTATCCTCATCAATCAACTGTGAAGTGGCAAATAGGGTAACCATTTTGATCGTGAGAAGTAGTTGTCTAGAATTATTTATTCTGGTGGTGTTTGAAAAGTATTCCTTAATTTAGAGTGATTCAGTATTAGAAAGCAGAGACATTTGCCCCTCGCTCTTTCCAAATTTGTTGGCTTATGTTTTTTTAACATATTGGTATTTCAGTTGCTCTGTGCATGCTCAAGGCGATGGATGGAAATAACTAATTCAATATTCTTTATGACCTTGGGATGAAAGTATTATTCCTCTTTTGGAGAAGGAATTGCCATGGTAGTTCCATCAGGAACAGATTTGTATTGATTTCCCACCTTTGGGAAAGAAGTCCACAGTGTTCATCTTTACAGAAAAATCCTCTGTATTTCAGTTGTCTTGCCTGGTACTGGATAAGAAGAAGAAAAGCTAGAATCCAGCTCTTTTGTGTGAACTTTATTTGTTTTGCCAGTACTCATGTTGTGGTTCTTCCTGCTTTGCTCATGTTTTGCCTTCCAAATTTTAGAGAAAGTGAAGCAGGCATTTCACCAGCCTGGCATTGATCACCATGTAGCTGTAGTTCCTTCTTTTACCATTGTCTATAGTGGCCATCCAAATTTTGATGAAAGGTTAATATCTCATGAGACAAGTGATAAGTGATAGTAGAAATCCTCTCACATTTTTTACATTAGGCTGAACTTTTTTTCTCTATCTAAAAACATGCCCAGTTATTGTTAGAATTACAAAGCTAGTTGGCAATAATGACCAGGCCATTATACACCAGGCAAGGATTTTCCTTGAAGATGGTTCACGACCGTAATTTTGGTGATTGCAATATTGTGGAGCAGACCTGACTGAAAACCTCTGTGGATCTAATGTTTTTCAGAACCTGGACTTTGTAGCCAGCTTCATCCTCAGGGGGTTTGAGTGTGACTCTGGCTGATGCCTTGATTTTTATGGGCATTTTACTAATTTAGCTTGCTAGGGGTGCTTTCTCCTGCTATGATGTTTGGTATTTGTCCTCCAGTCCTGCTGCTGGGCTTGCTGTGGTAATTCATTAGTTGGCAGGGTTGGTCCAGTTGGCTTCTCTTTGATGTACAAGAGCAGCAATGAGGAGTATCCAGCTCCTAGTGTGACAGAGAGACGGAAATGAAATATTTTAAACTTAGTTACTATACATGGGTGAATTCTGATGCATTTTTTTGAAATTCAGCATTCTTTAGCCACAGAATTAAATATGGTAAGTTCTCATAATAATTGTTTGAGCACATATGACTGTACTACCTTGCTGTTGGGTGTTTGCATAACATTTTCATGATTGTGGGTAGGTGTTGTGTCAAAATCTTGTTTATTAAAGAGCAGGGCTTCTGCAGTACAATTGCACTGCAGGTTCTGTCAACAGGCTTAGTGTTCAGAATAGATGTGTCCCTTCTGATAGGTCTGTAAAGGAGAAGTGTGGCTTCCTTCTGAGATTGGTTTTATGATAAAAGCTTCCTGCCTTTCTTGAAAAGAGAAAACAGTGTGCAAGTGTGCATTGCAGTGGGCCCCACGCCGCTCAGCCGAGGCAGCTATTCTTAAACCCCAGTTCCAAGAAAGATGCTTGGGAAGAAGAAATCTTGCTTGTTCAGTTTACCTGAAATGGATTTGATTGCAAACCCATATTAAGCACTGTTGAGCATTATGCAGCCTGTAAGTGAAGATTTCTAGTAGTTACTCTTGGGCAAAATAAGAACAGCTTTCTCAAGAACAGGAAGAGGTTGACCAGCACTTCTGCCAGCTCTCGGAATATTGTTCTAAGCTATGAAATTTATAGCTCTCCTTAAAAGAAAAAGAAGTTAATTTTTTAAATAATGCAGAATAATGTATTATGTTAGTAGTTAGCTACCACTCCCTATATAATACATACCAAAACTGACTTTTTGTATTTTCCCGCTGATTATTTTGTATTAAGTGATTTTAATCAGTTACAATCAGCATTTGATTTCCTTTATTTTTTAGAGGACAACAGCATGTGATGAATAAAATCACACCAATTCATTTTTTGTTAGGTCATCTCCAGAATATACATATCCTTTGTCAAAAACAATTTAGCTGTTGTCCAACATCAGTGAAACTTTCCTAGACAGAGGAGGGAGACATTTTTATAAGCTGCACCAAAAATGAAATAACATTAACCTATGAGCTCTGTTTCTAATTAGTTCAGAAAGGCTGTGACATACACATGTTTAAACAATAAGGCTGGTAAGTGAGTTGACTGTCTCATCCAAAGTAGCTGTAGTCTATAATACTTATTGTTTACAGCATGATGATGATGATAAATCACTAGTTTGAAAATGTTTTTTAGATTAGGTTTGTATTAGTTTTCTCTGTGGGTAAATTACAATACATGGAAACAAACCAGTTGAGACAAAGAAATTTTTGTTCCATTTGCAAATAATGAGAGCTACTACTTGAAATTGCTACCAGGGGGAGATGTGAAAGATGAGGTAATCCCCTAAAGAAAAAGGACCATGCTTGTGAAACACATTAAATGTAAATCTTGTAAAGCTTGTAGGGAATGCGCTGACTTGAACCTGCTCAAGAGTTCATGCTAACAAGAAATTCTGGTCAATGAAGGAAGGTAAAGAAACTGTGAACGACTGTACTTAAATTAGTCTGGAATTCCAGAACACATGCTTGAATACTATGAAATAAAGCTGACTAAATATGCAGCTCTCATTAATTTAGTGGTCATAATGAAACTTAAAAATGTCTATGGTACAAGACCCAAGGCTGCTGGAGTAGCTTGTTGGTGTCATTGATCATGTAAATCTCTGCCAGTTTCCAGAAGTTAGAGCAGAGAATAGGGATCGGGGGTCTTTGGATTTTGCTCTCAGTAACTCGCTGAGCAACTGCAGGTGGACCATGAAACTCACCTCATTATACTTTTCCTTGTATCACAGAAGAGTTCGACTTATTTATGATAGCTTGGAGTCTGATTCTACAGGAACATCCTGGTGCTCATTGCCCCATCACATACCCTTCCTTCTCATCTATCAGCTTTCTTCTATGAGGATCTTCACCAGTGCTCTTCAGACCAGCAGAGCTAGATGCTAGAAAAATCACAGTGAAGAGCCAGAGCAGATGGGCAGGCAGAGATGCAGTTTAGAAGTTCAGCAAGGCCAGGTCCAAGGTCCTCCACCTGGGTTGGGGCAATCCCCAGTATCAATACAGACTGGGGAATGAATGGATTGAGAACAGCCCTGTGGATATGGAATTGGGGGTACTGGTGGATGAAACATTGGACATGAGCTGGCCATGTGCACTTGCAGCCCAGAAAGCCAACCATATCCTGGGTTATGTCACAAGAAGCATGGGGAGCAGGTTGAGGGAGGCGATTCTGCCCCTCTACTCTGCTCTAGTGAGACCCTGCCTGGAGTACTGTATCCAGCTCTGGAGTCCTCAGCACAGGAAAGACATGGACCTGCTGGAGCGAGTCCAGAGGAGGCCACAAAAATGATCTGAGGGATGGAACACCTCTCCTGTGAAGAAAGGCTGAGGGAGTTGGGGTTGTTCAGCCTGGAAAAGTCTCTGGGGAGACCTTATTGCAGCCTTTCAATACTTAAAGGGGCCTATAAGAAAGATGGAGAAAGACTTTTTACCAGGGTCTGTAGTGATGAGACAAAGGGTAATGGTTTTAAACTAAAAAACAGTAGATTCAGATTAGATACAAGGAAGAAATTTTTTACACTGAGGGTGGTAGGACACTGGAAGATGTTGCCCAGGGAGTTGGTAGAAGCCCCATCCCTGGAAACATTCAAGGTCAGGCTGGATGAGGCTCTGAGCAACTTGATCTAGTTGAAGATGTCCCTGCTCACTGCAGGGGGGTTGGACTAGATGACCTTGAAAGGTCCCTTCCAACCCAAACCATTCCGTGGCTCTCTGTAGTGTTGGAGTTCAGTATAGCTGTGGGCTCAGGGCAGTGTTGTCCTGTTACCTGACACTTGGTGGCTGCAGCAAGCCTGGGCAGACCTGTTGTTTCTATGTGGTGTTGTTCCAGGAGCCCCTGGCCAGGCGGCAGAAACGTCTCCTGTGGTTCAGTTCCAAACAGGATGGAGGGAGGTGGGAAGTCTTCCTGCTGCAGGGATGGTGAGGGATGGATGGGTGCATGTGTTCCTTCTCACCATTTTGGAGCTGAAAATCCAAAGACCTCGCTGTCCCCAAGTCCTAGGGGAGCACTGACTACGTGCAAGTGTGCTCGTATATTCCTGGGCTGGCCAGAGTGGTCTTTCAGCCCTTATCTTTTATTCTCTCTGGCAGCGTTACTAATCCAAACCATTTTTGACAGTTGTCTTGTGCTTGCTGCAGGCTGGCTTGCAGCTGTTTTTTGTCCTTCTGCTGTGCCATTGGAAGGGAGGAAGGTTTTAGCTGGCTTTGGTGGTTTGCTTCTCTGCTGCAGAAACCTCTGCTGGGTTCTGGTGGTGAGGCAGCCTCACTTGGACCTCCTTTCTCTGGCATTTCTGTCAAGGCAGAGGAGATTAAATGGCCTATTTCTCCAGTTTCCCATGTTGGCTGCTGGTCTTGTTTGTGGGTAATTCAGTCCATAAGCATTATACTGCTGGATTTTTTTTTCCCCCTGGCTTCCTGATATTTAGTTAATTGAAGTGTTGAGCTGTTCAATCCTTTCTGCAGAGAAAACTAGAAAAAAATGAAAGTCAGTTACAGGCTGGGACCAGGAATCCCAGTTAAATGCCAAACATTTTTTGGGAGGGGGGTGGGAGGAAGGAAAGGGAGAAGAACAGGTAGAGAAGAAGTCGGGAGGAGAAAAAATTATCATAATCTTGGAAAAAGTTACAAATACCACAACTGCAGACTACTGGGTTCAGATTAAGATAAATAAATACTAATGTTTTTATTTCATCCTCTTGGCAGCGCACAATGGTTGATTATTTTTGAGCTTTGGTTCATTTGTTGAGTGTGTGTTCTGTAGCTGTACGTTTTGAAGCTCTTTTAAGGAGAGGCTGAGGTTCCTGAGCTGGTCTGCAGCAAGGGGGTGGGCTTGCAGTGGAGACATAGTGAAGGCTAAATGCAAAGTTTGTCACCACAATGTCTCTTGTCTTTTGGGTGTTAGGAATATCAGGGTAGTTTCGTCAGGTAGTAGGGTAGAGGTAAATTAATTCCTAAGGGAGTTGATTAACCGTGAAAGTGCAGATTGAGTTCAGTAAACAAATAGAATTTGTTAGTGTGATAGAAATTGCCCTGAACTGATCAAGTATTTGTGTGTGAATTTGAATCTGTGTTCACACAACAGATCTGCAAATATTCTAAGGACGGAGCAAGATGTAACTCAAAAAATGCTACCTGTGCTATTAATCTTGTTACTTCTAATACTTTTAATATAATCAACGAGTTTTACAAAACCCCAAACATCTAGTTAGGGAACCAACATACATTTATTATTTGAGAAAGGAGAACTGTTTTCAGTTAGTACTTTTGTTGTGTATAAGGTACATGGCCATGCATGTGCTTTATTTGTTTTCTACCCTCTAATTCTTCAAACTGGTCTTCCCTCCTCCCCCATAAATTAGAGCAGATTTGCCCATTCTCTTGTGCATCCAGAGCTTCCACAAGATAATCCTGCAAACTGGTAATTGCTGGGGCTTGTGAATATCGCAGCTGTTTGTCCTCTCGTTCCTTATATGCATCTTTATTTTCATTTGGGGCAGGCAGTAAATGTGATTAAATAATAGAATTGTATTATCCTTCTAATAAAGGTGCACAAATGTTGTGTAAGTAATCAGAAGAAAAGGAGATAAAATATTATGGAATGCAGAGGTGAGTGTTCACATTCTGAAAACTGAAAATGGAAAAAAAATAGAGAAGTTTCAGAAAAGAAGTGCAAGGCTATCATGAGCTCTTTAAAATATACATTATGGTGAGACTGAAATCATTTAATCTTTATAGACTTCATAGTTAAGTTACTTTTGTAGAAGATAAAGGTAAGAAGTGATTTGATCTGCTAACGACTGAATGGAAAGAGCTTGTGCCTCACAGATGTCAAGTATCTACTGCTCTGCTCATTGTACAGGTGAGGTTCAAATGGTTCCATAATGAAGGCAGAGATATTCAGACTCCTTTAAAAAAGTAAAAGACAGAGGTACATGGAATTCACACCTGTAAAATGGAATGAATGACATTCTTTGTAGTTTTCCAGAAAATAAGAATGTCTCTTTAAATCAGTTCAGTTCAGTGCTGTATTTTAACATATTTTAAATATATTTTAAATTTAAAAAGTATATAGAATGGCAGTAAATTCTATATTGATGGTGTTGTAAATTAATTAAAAGCTGTAACACTAAATAAGCTCATTGGTTAAGTTAAATCTGTCATCTGGAATAAGTTTTAGATGGGGAGGGTTTCCTTACACTTGAAATATTGTGGACAATAATTAGGAAAAAAAAATTGATTTCAGAAGCTTTGTGTACATTTTCCTGTTCATTATTGCTTCTGACTCTCACCAAATCTCTCTTTTTTTCTACAGCACTTCTGCTTGTTTTCAAAAGCTGTGTGATGGTTAGCTAGTAAGGGCTATAACAATAGTTAATTTGCAATATATAATCGAGTTGAAAAATGTTACTGATGATTTTGGATAGACCGTCAGGAACCTTTTTAAATGTGATTTGCTTTTCATGAAGAAACACAAATTTTACAGGCTGGAGCTGTCAGCCAGTTATTGTAGCCAAGATCAGCAAACTTGGTAGGAGTGGAAAAAAAAGTCTTTTCTGGGTATTCTGTCCATTTTTATTTTTATAACAAATTGCATCATTTTAATTTTAATTAAATCTGTAAATTGCTGTGAATTACTTCTAAAGATCTGTGCCTTTCAGGATATATCTTTAAATAGTGGGGTTTGTTTGTTTGTTTGTGTTTTTTCTAATGCACTTTTAGAAGTAGAAGCCAGAATTTCTCAGGTGATTAAATAGCATGCATTTCTAAATTAATTAGATTGCATTAGCAATCCCTTCCACTGTTTGCATTTGCAGTTATAAGTTCAATAAAACAGTAACTATTTTGTTGAAGTATTATAAGACTGTTTTATTTTTGTGACTACCTAAAAAATTCAAAACATCTGGAATATAAAGTACTGTTTTTCTTACTGTTTTTCCTACAATTTCCATCAATAATGGACAATTATTTTCCACTGTAGTTCTGGTTCATACAAGTGGTTTCTCTCTCTCTTTTTTTTTTTTCTCTTTTTTTTTTCTCCCCTCTC
>NW_010315789.1:0-974 GCF_000700745.2 Antrostomus carolinensis
ATACAATAAATGTAGGAAAACTACAGAAATAGTTTTGGTATTTATAACAATGTCATTGGCATTGCTGTCCTCACCCGTGTTGGTTTCTCACATGGCCAGAAGTGGCTACCAAGAGGACTTGGTCCATAGTTTCTGCAGGGGCAGAAAGTGAGGGTAATTTTCCTGGAGTTCCTCAGATCATCCTCTTGCCTTTTTTAAAGGTTGGGTGCAACATTTGGCACTCTCTAGTCCTTGGTGCCTCCTCCGAGCTCCACAACCTTTCAAAGATGACAGAGAGCCTCCTCACTCAGCAAGTGACATCAGCCGACTCACTCAACACCCTCAGATAAATCCCATCAGGGTTGATGGACTTGTATGGGACAGGATTTCTCAGGAGAACCCTGAGATGAACATCCTCTGCACTGGAATGCCTTCATCTGCTCCTTGATCCCTGCTTCTGGGCTAAAATGCCTGTGAACAGTGTTGGTGAAGACTGAGGTGAAGAAGGCACCGAGTACCTCAGCTTTGCCCGCGTTTGCTGTTGCTGTGTCACTCAACCCATTTGTCAAGCAGACCTGTGCTTTCCTTGTCTGATTGAGCACTTAACATAGCAGCAGAAGCCCCTCTTGTTGCTTTTCATATCCCTTGCTAACCCTGGCTGAGCTTTGGTTTTCATGATTGTATCTCTGCACACCTCAGCAGTGTTTCTATACCCTCTTTCACAACCTGTCCTCACTCTCACCACCCATATACATCTTTTTTGCATTACTCTGCCATGAATTTCCTGTCTAGCCATACCAGTGTTCTAATATACCTGTTGTGTTTTTTTCTTGAGCATCTGAATGGACTTTTCTTGTGTTCAGAGATTGTCTTTAAAGCCTGCTAAACCTTTTGACCTCCATGCCCTTCAGAGTTGGCTCCCGCAAGAGCTGCCTCCCACCTACCTCTTCCCTGAATAATTGTATCCTGGTTTTTCTAGGATAGAGTTAATTTTT
>NW_010315790.1:0-7106 GCF_000700745.2 Antrostomus carolinensis
CTATGATTCTATGATTCTATGATTCTATAATGTAAAAGAGATGATATATTCATGGGTTGGGGCAAGCTAGAAAGTAAGTATTAATGAATATGAAAGAGAAAGAGGAAAAGACAAAGTAAAAGACATTTAACAGGAGAAATCAATTTATTAAGACCAAAAAGAAAGACACAGGAGGAAATACGAAATTGAACAGAGCAAAAGGAAAGACACTATATGAGTATATGAGGAAAGGAAAATCAATGAGAAATGATTTGTGAGGAAAAAACGTAAAGAAAAGAGGACTCCAAATATATACTTGCCTATAAAGACACAAAGTATTTAAAAGAAAATGGAAGAATTTCCTTTACCAGAATCAGTGTTTGATTAACATGCATATATTGGAAAAATAGTAATATTATGCATCTTTTCATAGATATATTTAAAAATCTACCATATTTTCTACTTTCTTTCCATACATCTTTCTTACTGACTAGTTTATTTAATAGTAATTTAGACCATAGAAATGGAGAAAGAATAATTATTCAGTTCAATAAAGGTCTGTATGGAACAAAAGCAACTAAATTTTGTTACTCTGGGTGGTTCATAAGTTGGCTGTTTGTGGATCATAAGCAGGTTACTGAGATTTTAATTGGGTCTCAGTATGTGGATGAGAATATTTGTCCTGGAATAAAACCTGTTATTTGGATTGAAACCTGCCATTTGGAGTTTTAAGGAGTGCTCATAAGGCTTGCTATAAACTATCCCATTTCCAGCATTGCTTTCACCACTTTATTCCCATACTGCATAATCAATTTGAGACTGCTATTTGAAACTTTGTGGAAAAAATACCCATACGTCATTGATGTATTGTTAAGTTTCTAACATGTTCTAGTACACTTTACAAAAGTTCTTGCAGGAACAAAATGAGCAATGGCACTCATTAGGAGGAGATAAAAGAACTAACAAAATGTAATCCAATCATAGCAGATAAATGAAAGTCCTTATTTGCACTTATTGTTTTCCTACAGTAATAAAACATTTAGATTCTGCAATGACTAAAAACCTAACATGTGTTACATTTAATTAAGAAATCAGTATATTTTGTATATAGTACTTTTAGTTAAATAGTTATGAAAAGTAAATGATGCAAAACACTCCAGAGGGAAATGAAGAAAGAAAATAAAGTAGATCTCTGATGTATGAAAAGTCAGAACAGATGGGTGCACTTATGTAATTACAGTGGGATAAGAACCTGCAACAGATGCCAGCTTGGCCTGCAAGTTAAGAACCAGTGTCATGTCATGAAGCACAATGGAACAATATAAAACAAAGAAAGCAAAGCAAAGTACATCTTGAGGTAGCTTAAGTAGTTGGTTTTTGGTTTGGGTTTTTTGTCATTTCCAAATCAAGTGGCAGACTGCATGTTTTGAAAAGCAAAGACATTTTCGGGGGAAAAAAACAAAACCAAAAACTAAAACGGAACCAACCCAGTCCTCTCACATACATAATGATTAACTAAAACGAAATTTAATAAACAAAACCAAAATCCAACATTTAGCATGCAAGAAGTTTTGATGCATTACAATAATGGTTTCCATTGTACATCAATTGCTTTCAGTTTTGTCTAAATACTACTATTCAAAACATAATGTTTTAGAGATGAAACTTCAGCTGGGCACAGTTTGAATGCCACAAATAGCAAGATGTCCATACTAAATGGAAGGGAACTATGAAGACAGGTATGTATCTGAATTAGTTTATCTTCTCAGGAATTTGCTGTCTGTGCAAAATTTGGATTACGAGTCCTTTTGGGCAGTGATAATTGTTTCTCCTCTTTGTTTGCTTGTTTTAACAAGGAGGCTGGGAAAATTTGGGCTGATATCACTAACCTTTTCCCATTATAGCCTTCTTGTTCAAATTAGGATCTAAGACAAAAAACTTACTCTTGAAGACAGGTACTAGTAAGTTGCCTTACTGGTTAAATATTCTTATATTATACTAAATCAATAGCATCACTTGTGTGGCAGGAACTAACCAAACTAAGTAAAAGTGGAAAACTCAGGTCCTTCACATTTTTTTTTTTTTATCTTATACATCTACTTTAATTTTTAGCAATATTACAATAACAATAAAATACACCTAACAAGCTGTTCTCCTCTTCCACAAATAAAGACTCAAATTGTTTCCCCCGCAGTTTGGGAAAATGAAAATCTGTCAAACTATAGCTGTTCACTACAGCTGTTGCAAAAGAGTCCTCAAAGAAGAAAATTTCTTTCAGTCTTAAATTTCCGTCTCAGCTTCCTTCTACGTGTTATCTCTCAATCAATAAAATGATAATTCTGCTTAAGAATGTGTTAACATAATTTTAATTGGATAATAATCTTGAAGAAGGACTGACTGATCTCATAGCAGCACTCCAGTGAAATTAGAATTTTGTAATATTGAATGGAAAAGCAATGAGTTCTATAAGCTGTGGAAAACAGATGCCTGTGCAGAAAATTATATACTCTAAAATCATTCTCAGAGTCCACAAGGCAGAAATATACAAAGAAGAATAAAGAAGACTTGTCAATATTTTTTTAATAGTCTAACAGCTAAGGGAAGCTCTGGAAGACAGCTTAATTAGAGACCATGAGTCTTCATTAAAGACAGAGTTGCCTTGTGCCACTCACTGACACAGACACCATAGACCCAGTGGACCTCTGGAAGATGTGGCCAATGTATTAGGGTAAGAAACACTGCTTAAATATACTCTTTCATACATTTTTCCTTAAGTAGGAATAGGATTCCTTTGTCTGACTCATTCTAGAGAATTTCTAGAACCCAATGTTTGGAAGTCTTTCAATTACAGAGAGTAATCTAATTAACAGAAAAAAATGGGAGATACGAAGACCATGAACGTGCTGTGAATGTATTTGTTTCATAAAGCATAGTGAGATTTCATGAAATATGTTCAGAAATGCAACCACAGTTTTCAGAATTCTATGACATATAGATTTGTTTTGTCAAGTTTAGCAAATCTGGTTGACTTTTTTTTTTCAGTTTGCTTGTCTTTAAAATCAGTATAGTAGTAGTATTTATTTACCTCATAGAAGTAACTGACTAGAGGTTACAAAGTTTAAGTGCTTTAAAGTGGTACTTCTTCTGTTAAAGTAAGTTTTTTCAGTGGAAGACCAGAGGTCTCAGAAAAATCTCTGAAGCAGACCAAGAGAATTTAAGTAGGAATTGCATAACCCACCTCCCACATAAATAAAGTTAAAACAAATATCAAAGAAGAATCTCAGTTCTATCTCTACATGGTCTCTTTATGCTTAAAGGAATTTAGTCCTGCTGTGTCCCAAATGTGAGTTGCAAAATTACAGTCTCCAAGAATCTAACTTTTCACGTTCATGGCATACCTGGGGAAGCAGTTCTGCGATAAGGAACAATGGGAAGCCTCTTCATATTTGAAAAGATACTTATTTAAAATTAGGATCATATAATTATCTAAAACAGAGCGGAAAAGAGGCTTCTGAGAAATTTAGTATATTACCCTCTCCAAAATGGAGTACTCATGATATCTATTTTGTTTCTAAAAATCGACTCCTTAATGTCCTAAGGATCTCCAGTAATGGAGACTTCATCATTTCTCTCAACAATCTATCCTAGCACTTTATTACTTTCACTAGTGATGAGAAAGTCTATTCCTCATGTCAAACATGAATCACTCTTGATGTAACCACAATTTAAGACTTTTTTTGCCCTGTCCATTAAAGACATAAATGATTTTGGCCTTAGACTAGAAGAGTAAGAAAAGCTTATTCAGTTCATAAATGGAGTAAAAATCTATGAACAAGAATATGTAGCTTGTGTAGCATCATTCCTTGCTTCTTTTCACATGTTATTCTCTGAGCACAGTTATTACACCTGACTATTTCATATATCCCTCTCTGTCTTTCAGCCTATCCACAAGAGGCCATGGAAAACCTCTGGTCAGTATCTTTTCAGAAATATAGTGCACAAAATCAGATGCGGTCCTTCTGCCAAGGCCTTACTGCAAAAGGAATGCTTAGCAAGGCAATGGTGGATGGACCAAACCTCCCTAAAAGAATTTACATCCCCAGATACTCTACAACTGTTTTCCAGTACAACCTCTCCAGTTTCCCACAGCCTCTCACATATAATTGATTGTTCTGATTATTCTTGCTTATGTGCTGTACCTTAATTGGCTTCCACTCTGTTTTTCAGACTCATTCTTAAATATGTCAAGATAATTCTTAAGTCTAACACTGTAGTTTAAAGCTTCATGTCTGCAAAACTAGTAGGCATACTTTTGCTAAGACACCATAAAAGAAGTATTCAAGGGAACTGGATCTAGGACAAACCATTTCTAGTCAATATGTCAGTTTTGAATGTGAACCATTTATACCTATTTTTGGATTATCCAACAAAGTCTGTACAACTAAATCCATATAATACTTGTTTAAAATATTGTAATGTCAAGAAATGTCATAAACATTACTGGAATCATGATACGTTGCAGCAACCACCTGTCACCCATCCACAAGATGTGTTATATTATCACGAGAGGAAATTAGATTGGTTGTCACCATTTATTCTTGACAAATCCTTCAGTGCAGTCATTCATTTGTTATCTTGCAGCTGCATACCAATATTTTGTTTATTTATTTCAGATTTATTTCAAGAGATTGTTAAATTGATTAATGTCTAATTCTTCAACTTCTCTTCCTTTTTCCATTAACAGCCATAATGTTTGCCCTTTCCTAATCTTTTGATATGTCACCTGGCAGACACGAATTCCCTGAAATATCTTGATAATAGCTCTGAGAATACTTTGACCATTTTTTTAAATGTCATGAGACATTAAAAAAATATGTAACATCAAAACTTCCCTTTGTAATGTAATCGGAGATTTTAATGGGTTTTTGCTAGTAGTATTTGCAATAACCATCTTTTATAGTTGACTTTCTTAGTGAAGGCTGACCTCTGATATTCTGAGTATAAAGCAAATATTTTCCTTTGTCTTCTTGCTATTAATGCACTTTTAGACAGCAATTTTTTGTTACTCGTCTATCCCTTGTTGGTTGCATCTTAATATGTGTCCTGGCCTTCCTGGTACTATCACGTGCTATGCTTTCACAATCATTATCTCTAGATTTCATTTTCTACATGATGTTCTCTGGAGGTCAACAAAGAGGTCACTGCAAAATATCAAAACAAACAAGGGAAGAGACATCATAGGAAGCAGTGAAAATCCATTTGGTGGCCAGTCACAAGTGGTGTTCCCCAGGGCTCAGTATTGGGGATAGTTCTGTTTAACACCTTTATTAATGATCTGGACGAGAGGATCGAGTGCACCCTCAGTAAGTTTGCAGACGACACCAAGTTGGGCTGGAGTGTTGATCAGCTTGAGGGACAGAAGGCTCTACAGAGGGAACTGGACAGGCTGGATCGATGGGCCGAAGTCAACTGTGTGAGGTTCAACAACATAAGTTCTGGGTCCTACATTTGGGTCATCACAACCCCATACAATGCTACAGGCTTGGGGAAGAGTGGCTGGAAAGCTGTCTGGAAGAAAAGGACGTGGAGGTGTTGGCTGACAGCCAGCTGAACGTGAATCAATAGTGTGCCCAGGAAGACCAAGAGCATTCTGGCCTGTATCAGAAATAGTGTGGCCAGCAGGACTAGGGAAGTGATCATCCCCCTGTACTCAGCACTGGTGAGGCTGCACCTCAAGTATTATGTTCAGTTTTGGGTCCCTTATTACAAGAAAGACATTGAGGTGCTGGAGTGTGTCCAAAGATGAGCAATGAAGCTGGTGAAGGGTCTGGAGAACAAGTCTTATGAGGAGCAGCTGAGGGAACTGGTATTGTTTAGACTGGAGAAAAGGAGGCTGAGGGGAGCCCTTATCTCTCTCTACAAGTACCTGAAAGAAGGTTGTAGGGAGGTGGGTATCAGACTCTTCTTCCAAGTAACAAGTGATACGACAAGAGGAAATGGCCTCAAGTTGTGCCAGGGGTGGTTTAGATTGGATGTTAGGAAAAATTTCTTCACCAAAAGGGTAGTCAAGCATTGGACCAGGCTGCCCAGGGAGGTGATGGAGTCACCTTCCCTGGTGGTATTTAAAAGATGGATAGATGAGGTGCTTAGAGACATGGTTTAGTGGTGGACTTGGCAGTGTCAGGTTTACAGTTGGACTTGATCTTAAATGTCTTTTCCAACCAAAATGATTTTATGATTTTATGAAAATTTGTTTTACAGCATCACAAAAAATTTACACATAGTCTTAATTAATATCGGATCAATATTTTCCTATTTCTACTGAGAAGAAACTGTATTGTTTTAGTGGAGGACAGGAAACGATCATTTTACTTTTAAAAACATAAAAAAAAATCCAGAAAACAAAATAAAAAACCTTGCAAGTAGTTTTTTCTGTAAAGAGAGAGTATTGTTTAATTTACTGCTTCATAAAAAATATAGAGCAATCCATCAGTGTGTAACTTTTTGAAAATTGAGTCCCAAATCTAACTGCCTACTGAAAACACAGACTCAAATGCTTTCAAGTCTTTAGAGCACTGTAATAAATTAATATTTATTATGATCAAACAATCAAAAGTTATAATATTTGCAGAATGGTGGCTGTAAACATCCTCCACACTCGCTCTATACATATAATGTAAAAACTGGCTCAATCCTCCCCGCTCCTTGTGGAGTATCAACATGTTCTAAAAGTATCCAGTGTGTAGATGCTGGGTGCTTTGTCATCTATACAGGTTATACATACACTTAGAGCCAGAGCTTCAGCAGTGGTACTTATTTAATACCTTTCAAATTTGTATAAACCGTGCGTATTTGTTAAAATCTTGTAGTCCTTGATATGGACTAACTAGCATGACATGCCTTGGGATAACTAGAACGCTTTAAACAATTTCTAAGGACAGTCTGGGTTTTAAGCATTGATCATTTACAACACGCAGTTGTCCTGGTTTTTAGCTGGAACAGAGCTGGGTTTCTCTTTCAGTAGTTAGAATAGTGCTGTATTTTGCTTTTCAGCCTGGGACTTGTTATGGGAGAGACACTGATAACATACCAGTGTTTGTTACATCTGGGCAGGAACAATCCCAGGT
>NW_010315791.1:0-7478 GCF_000700745.2 Antrostomus carolinensis
ACTCACACTCACCCTCCCCCCTACACGCCCACCCCGGCGCCTGACCGGCCCCGACCCGGGCATGGCTGGCACAGGAGGACGCTTCCAGGGCCATCCTTCTCTGCCACCTTTAGGAGGCTTGAGATAAGCCAGTGCAGTTTTTCCAAAGTGGCCAGCAAAAAAAAAATCAGGTCGAAAAACGGTTTATTTTTCATTTAAATCCCCAGCAGCCCATCCTGCTTCAGGCTGCACTGAAATACCCTCCACACCCCAGCCCTTAGGTCTGGCTGGTCCCAGAATGCCCAACCTGCACAGCATCACCACGGCTCTCAGCTGCCCAGCGTGTGGTACAAAGGCTCCAGCAGCAACATTGGCTCTTTTCCCTTTGAGTTTCATGTGTTGGAGATGCAATCAGTGGAAATGGATTTTTTCCTACCCTAAAAAGTTGGTTGTTTTGCCACTAGATGCAAATGCTTTGGTTTTGCCAGATGGCAGTGCTTTCCTTCCTTCTGGAGCTAAGGATTGAGGTAGAAAATTGAAAGAGTTTGCAATAAACTCAGTAGGTACGGTCTGCTGTTTGCCCAGACAGGTTATACTTGTCTTCATGGAGAACTTGTCCATCACATGCCCACTTGCTGCTCTTTCCACCTCTCTTTGAGCCCAAGTCACTCACTTCCCTTAACATTCCAATAAAGTGCCAGGTTTTGGTTCATCAAAGGTCTGTAAAATCACTACCCAAATAAATGACATTGAGCAGCAAGTACAGTTAAAAAACAAAACCTAAGCTGAAGATGCTAACCTCTTCCAGATCTCCTTCCTTCTCTCCAGGTTAAGGACTTGGGTGGTTTTTTTTCTCTTCAGAGGAAGAGAATGATACAACTTAAACAGAAGTTTGGATACACAAATCAGAGGGATAGCTTCTGTCAATTTAGTTGAGTTGTTACCACTAGACTATAAAGTTAATCATTGGCAGAATAGACATTTGATTCTTACAGAAGTTTATCAAGAGTTGGTTGGGGGTCTTCTACTTGTGATTCACTGAGTTGCTACTGTGCCACTGAACCTCACTATCACTAAAACAGCACCAGGCAAAATTAAATGAAGTATAAAAAAACTTACTAACTAACAAAAATTAACAAAAATTCTCTTTTTTCCATCCCAATATCACATGGTTTGAAGGCCTAGTGAAGTTCTTTTCTTGCCCATCTAAAAAGTTTGCCTATGTCAATGAGCCATGAACAGTGCATGGAAAGTGCACAAAGGTCCTGCACTATCTACAAACCTCTATACATGTGCTCCTTCTACTTGTTGTAGGTTATATGGAAAAATTTTGTGTTGACCTCATCTCCAGCTAAAAAAAAAAAAAAAAAAAGTGCAACTACTGAAGAAATTTGACAGACCAAAAGAAAATAAAAGCACATCAGCAAAATTGGGAAGTATCAAGCACCATAAATTTCATCAAGTCATTTAACTTATGTCTCTTCATTTTCTTTTCTGTTATTCTTTTAATTTTTAATTCTTCCCTTGTGCAAATTCATGAGAGTTGTTGTCCTTTGTTTGCACTGCTTTGCACTGTGCACTGGATCCAGTTGGCCAGCAATGGCAGGGAATGCTAATTCCATTTAGTTACCAGAAAAAGCAATAAAAGCAAATATGTTTCCCTAAGGCCCCAGCCCAGAGTGATGAAAACCCCAGACCAACAAACATATTTTGTTAAAACCAGCCTTAAGTGTCATCTCTTTTCCCACAGAAAAATAAAAGTAAGAAAAGAGCTTACCAAGCACACTGAAATATAAATGATGGAGCCTTCCCAGCTCTAGTAATTGCATCCCAAATATATCCCCAAGCTGGGGAAAGATTGACAGTCTCCACCCCTGGGCTGGGCAAGCCCTAATCACATTTCAGATGTGCCGTGAACACACCAATGCTGTCCGGCCATAGCTAAGATTATTTAAAGTTATGGGGTCAGTGACAGCAGCAGCTGCTGCTCCTGACCTCGAGGGAATCATGGTTCTGGTTAACGCAAACTTGCAAACTCCTGTCCTCCCATTTCTCACTGGGACTTACTGGGATATGAGCTGTCCTTCCAGCTGCTGCAATGGTTTCCCAGTGCTATACTGACCAGAGACAGGAGTGTGCTGCAGGAGCAGAGGGAAAGGCAGCGCAGGCAAAGATAAAGAAACTTTTCCTGTTAGAGATGACTCTACTTATTTTCCCTGCCTTTAGAAATGAACAGCTGCTGCTCAGGTTTGCCAGCACCCAGCACTCAAAAACTGTGAGTGAGAGACTCAGAAATAGGATGATTGTCTGTAAAACAGTCTGATGTTGGGGAAAAAAAAAAAGCCTCTTTTTATTTGGCTTGTGATTACTAAGTCTGCAGGGATCCTTCTTTGTCAAGCTTTTTCCTCAGTTTGTGAGGAGCAGAGATCCACTCTTTTTTTATTTTTTTTTCTTTTAAATGAATGCTGGGATTCTAACATAATCAACTAATTCCAGGAGCTGAGGCCTCAAGATAAAAAAAAAAAAAAGAAAAAAAGTACACCATGTCGCAAAGCTCACAATGCAATCTCATTGCATTGGCATTGGCAGTGGTTCACTTGGCTCTGGAAATAATAAAGTGGGAGACTGAAATGACAAACAAACTGGAGATCCAAACTGAAGTACCACCAGGGAATGCAAAGCAGATGGCCAGCTAAGGAAGACCAGCCCAAAGAATCGCTATAGTCTTTGCAGGAACATTACTGACAGCATCCACCGTGGTGGCCTCCTTCCTGTGAGCTTGCCTGGCATGGTTTGCCTCTTGATTTTTCCCCGTCATAAATTGTTATTAAGAGAAGAAAACAAACTAGAGAGTCCTCTTGATCACAAATCATTTGTGCACCCTCTCAGAGCAAATAGGGAGATTCAAAAGCACTGGAGAGCCCATGCAAGGGTCAGGAACAACTCAATGTTTCTATGCCATCTTAGGCCTCCATTGCTTATGTTAACTTGTCATTTAGCTATCACAAAGGTAACACTGATGTGTGCTTTCAGGAAGAATTGATTACTCAGCATGCCTATATTAAAATGGCTGCTTTGTTTCAATATGCCATAATATTATTTTGTCAAGAGAATTTATTTAAAAGTTGCAAAACTAAGTCTGTGCTAATCAAGAGCCAGCACAATGGAAATTAGATTTTTGAACTCCCCATAAATATGTAAGTGTGAGCATACAAAAATCACATGTAACAATTCATTTTCAGAAAGAGGGAAAAAACCTTAAATTACATTGTCTTCTGTCATATCCAGTTTGCTCAGCAGAGGAAAACACATGAATATCAACTGTGACCATTTGAACTAAGCAGTGTGGTAAAACGCTCTGCAGAGCTCCATTGGGACTGATCCTTTCTGCTTACCCTAATCAATATATTGGTTTATTGGAGAAGAAAACAATTTCAGACTGCCAACCCCAGCAGATTCTCTCTGCTGCCAAATAGGATTTATTTTTAGTTTATGTCCATCCTTAGCACTTAGCAAATCTTCCCTGTCTTCTTGTGCTTCTAAGCACACAGCCATTTTTTAAATTTTTTTCTCTTTTTTGCCAGTCTAGAAATGCAATGTTTAACACTGACTAAAACCTACATGCTTTCCTCTGCAGCTCTTCACAGGGATCAGATTTTGAACTTTGGACTTGATAGGAAAAGTTTTTCCAGAAGCACCTGGAGCTAAATCCTACCCACCATATTTGTGGGTGTTAACTCCATTACCTGTCAGTTTGAAACAAGCAGGATTTCATCATTTGGGGCTGACAGTGAATTACAGCCCCTCCTGAACAGATCCAGCACTCCCGTCCCCCTCTCCCAACCCGTCTGCTCACAGGCTGGTGCATCACTGGAGCATGGCCAGGCAACCAAAGAAATGCATTGAGTGAATAAGATCTTCCTTCCCTATCAGCCAATAAAGATAATTACACAGGCCAGCATATATTAACTTGGGTTCAGTCCTTTTCCCACTCACATTAATGTCGGTTTTGCCATTGACATTGATGTTAGCAGAAGTTGGCCCAACATCAGAGATTGTTTCTGACATTTGCTGGTCTCCCCTCTTCCTCAATACCACCCAACGAAGGGAGTTACTGGCCCAGATGGGAACCAGTACTAATTCCAGCAAGAGCCCAGGTCTCCAAGGCACACTGCTGATGGGCTCTCAACACCTACTGCAAGAGCCCTGCGGTGATCACAGCTGCACCCTCCCCAGCACCACAGCCCAGCCTCCGGTGTGCTTGCCCCTCTGGAACTCATTGTCCAAAACCAGCACTAAGAGTGGGCAGAGAAGGAGACGTGCACAGAAAATCCTAATCCACAGGAGCTTGGGGTCAGGGGATGGCATTTTGCAGTGAGGGTGTCCACAGGTACTCATGCAGGTGTGTGACACACACTACTGTCCTCAGATTTGCTCCATGCAGGGCTGTCAAATTTTTATCCCATTTCCACAACGCTGGTCGCTTATCAATATCAGTGATGCCACTTGAAAAATTAGAGGAAATCCATCACAGCCCATGAGGTTATTCTGGTGTAACGAGCAGCCCTTGTATCTCATTTTTCAGAAGTGAGACTCAGCTCTTACATCTCCATTTCAGTGCTGCACAAAGCCACGCAGGTGGTGGTTCAATGCAAGGCTCGTGGGGCTTTTCTGCAGTCCAGCAACTCACTATCTCCCTGCATTCATGCAGGTGTGGGTGCACGTGGATACACACACACACACACATACATATGTAATTCTTCTCCACAGTTTTCCTCTGAAGCAGTATTTTTTCTTTTAGGCAATAGTCTGACTACATAGAGCCATTCACCAGCAAGGCTGAAAAGTCTCCTCAGCCATGCTCCCATGGAGCACACATATAGCCTTGATTTTCATATATCTCAGAAATACAAAAAGTTCCTCCTTTTTCACATTCTGCTGCTACAATAACTTTGCAGACAACTTTGCTTACTGGACTTGTATCACTGTGGGTGTAACTACCAGCAATAGCTTGCATGCTACGCAGAGCAGAGTCACATGCTGAGATTGCTCATATGCTGTTCAGATCGTCTAGCAACTGAGAGAGAGAAAAAAAGAGAGGAAAAAAAAAAAAGAAAGAAAAAAAAAGGCAACTATTTCTAACTGAGACACATTCCTCTGTTGTCTCTGCCTCGGCTGTGAATGCTGTTACACTGATTTTCTTTAACTGGTCAATCTCCTCTCTGTTTCCACAAACACAGAAAGCAACTGTTTATAATTCTAAACTCCCAGCTTTGTGCCAGATAACATTTGCAGCTCAACTGTCAAGGCAAACTTCACACACAACAAAAAGAAAGAAAAAAAAGAAGGAATGGCAGATTAAATAGATCAGCTCTGATTCTTACCTTCAGAAGCAGACTTCGCTCAAAGCCCACAAATACTTTTACTTTACTGGAAGTCTCTGAACTATTTTTAGCTTCCCTCGGGGATGCCATATAGGGAGATCAGCCCCCTCCCTATCATTACTAATCTGCCTAACATAACTGCAGGACACCTGCTGCTAGTGAGTCATGTTTTGTGTGAAGTTAATGGTATATATATAGGCAAAATATAAAGACAATTGCTTATTTTCCTCCATACCCCATGCATTGTTTTTGTCTTTCTGTTACTCTAAGCAAATCAAATCAGTGCAAAGAAGGCAAAGGTTGCCCAAGGAAGCTGTGGATGCCCTCTCCCTGGAAGTGTTTAAGGCCAGGCTGGATGAGGCTTTGAGCAACCTGGTCTAGTGGAAGGTGTCCCTGCTGATGGCAGGGGGGTTGGAACTAGATGATCTTCAAGGTCTCTTCCAACCCAAACCATTCTATGATTCTATGAAATACACAGGAAAACTCATATTCTCTTCAGAGCAGAAGTTCTAGAGAGGTACAGCAGACATATGCTTGTTTATATTTGTGGCATGTATACCTGTTTGTATACATATATCTGCACTTTTACACATGCACAGAGTGGTTGTGTTCTTGCAAGCTCCTGCTCTGGTACATTGAAACTAGTGTTTTCACTGAAAACATGAATTCAATGACTATAAATCTAAAGCTCCATCCTGAACCCATCTTCCCTACTTACACACAGTAAGAAAGAACAAGCATGGAAAATGGGCATATTTAGGGGAAACTCAAGTTTATAACCTGACAGCATAGAGAAGAGAAACCTATCACGTTCCCCATACAAACTTCCAGATCTGAGGCAGAAATGGCTTGGTGGTTGTACAGTGGCTGTTAAACATCAGCTGTATTCCCCTTTGTTTGCTTCACAGCTATTACTTGCAGTGACAAACATATATATAGAACAACCTTTTGGTCTGTGCTCGGAGCCTGATTTAGCTCTTCCCCCCAAGCCATGCATTTCATTGTTATGGTCTGCACTTGTAAACTTTTGAGAGCTGCAGTAAAGAGCATGGCTTTGTGATCTCTGGAAGATCTCTCTTTTATTCCTTTTCTGTCTCTCTCTCTCCTTTTTATTTTTTTTTCCTCAAAATGTGAAATTTTGGTTATCTCTCTCTTTGAAGAAAGACATTGTCCTGGTCTTCTGCCTTGGGCAATACTTCCATTCATGATGGGTACAGGTACTTCTTAACCTTAGCTCACCACACTGTCCTTACATTCTGTGACTTAGTCAGTCTAATTAGGCAATGGTAACATGTCCACTAACACCAGCTGAAATAGGATGAACACTTACAGGAAATGCTTGAGCGTCTCACAATAACCTTAACAGTCACGGTCAGAATCAGCATTAGGCATTGCAGTGCTTGAAGCCATACCCAGACCAATATAACCACATAAACCTGTACCTTCACCCCACAGAAAAACACCTAAAATATTAAATGTCTAACAAAGAACTTCCTGTAGGTTTATAAAACCTAAAATAATCATATTGAATGTATTGCAGGAGAATTTTTTTAAAATATATGTAAAAAGATACCTCTGTTCCCAAAAAAGCTCTGTAGATTTTCAAATATATTTCTTTAGAGCCTTGGTGGGTTTTTTTGTTTGTTTGGTTGTTTTTTTTCCCCCTCGCCTCTCTATCTCCTTCTCCTGTTGAACTGGATGAGGGATGGTGGAAACAAAGAAACTCTCCCAGTCTTCCTGGTTCTCCTTCTCCAAGAGGGGCTGGACTAGGCAGCAGCAAATGGCCGAATTTTCCTTCTTTGAGCAGTTTAGGGGCATGTGCTGCATAAAGAAGACTGAAGCTGCTAAAAAATAATACTTACATATGTTCTAGGCTCCCTGAACAGAGTTCAGAAACATATCTCAAGCTCAGTAATTTAAAATAAACTGGCTAATAAAGGTCTTATCACTTAGCATGACCATCTGCCAAGTCTTGAATGTATGGGGGAAAGGAATGGGTTGCAACATGCCCCAGGTATCAACCCTGGGTCTTCTGCAGCAAATAAAGGTATAGAAAAAGAAAGCCATGAGTTCTTTCCCTTCTATATCCAGCTGCTTCTCCAGCTTCTGCTGTAA
>NW_010315791.1:7528-114487 GCF_000700745.2 Antrostomus carolinensis
GTAGACAGTTCCTGAAGCAGTTGCAATTTTCATAAGGAACATGTCAGAGTGACCCACACTCTCTACGGTCTTCTATTCCCCCCTAGTGACCAGAGCACATGGAGGGTGTGGAATCAGCTGGAGCTTTCCAGCTCAACAGTGCTGCTGCATCGCTTAAGCATGAGCAGTGGAAGCTCTGACTTTGTGCTTCGAGAGTGCTGCGGTCAAAACCCCACCCAAATCCCCTCTTCACACCCTCCTTCATCTCAGGTCAGAAGTAGCCAGATGCAATGAGGAGAGTTACAAACTGAGCGTAGTTCTCCCCTGCCATTACTCCGACGATAGCCTGAAAGTGCCGTTAACATATTACCTAAGACAGCACCTTTATATGTCTGCTAAACACAAAAGTAGAAGCACAAGGGAAAAAAAAAAACAAAAAACAAAAAACCAAACCCTTCCAAATGTCTGCCTTGAATCCCAATTAGAAAAGAATTGTTTGCTTTAATTCTAAATGTATTTAGAATATGGAGGATATATTTCCAAAGGATGTTTTGTATTTACAGCGTGTCTGTCTGGTTATACTGCTGCAACTTAATTGTTTTCCTGCTATATAGCAGTGAAGTTACTCTGGGTACTATTACAGCTAATTATAGTTTCGTTTTGGAATTTAAAGGCTCCCCTGCAACACTCCCTCCTTCCCACTTAGAGGCACTGGCCTTGGAGCAAGTTGTGACTGCTGCCCATAATTGCAGCAACTGAGGTCCCTAAGGTCACTGCCAGCTGCGTGACAAGTGGATGCATTTGAGGTTTAGTTGTCAGAAATGGGTAAGTCATTATGGTAAAGGTATAAGGGAAAATCTATAGAGATTATCTATAGATAATTCTATAGGGGATACCCTACATTGTGGCTGGAGCTGAGACAAGTGCTAAGTCTGTGACTGAGGGGAGCTTGCCCACAAGAAGGCAGCAATCCTGGCCTCACAAGGCTTTGGGAGTGAGAGCACTGCAGAACTGGTATCCAAATGGGTGATTTTGACAAAGAGCAGTTATGTTTATTGTGGTTCACAGCTGAAGAGCAGAGACATTCACTCATAGAATCATAGAATGGTTTGGGTTGGAAGGGACCTTTCAAAGACATCTAGTCCAATTTCTCTGCAGTGAACAGGGACATCTTCAACTAGAACAGGTTGCTCAGAGCCCTGTCCTACCTGCCCTTGAATGTTTCCAGGGATGGGGCTTCTACCACCTCTCTGGGCAACTTTCATCAACCACATTGTAAAAAAAAAAAAAAAAAAAAAAATTTTCCTTATATCTAGTCAAAATCCCCCTTCTTTTAGTTTAAAATCACTACCCCTTGTCCTATCGCTACTGGCCCTGCTAAAAAGTTTGTCCCCATCTTTCTTATAGGCTCCCTTTAAGTATTGAAAGGCCACAATAAGATCTCCTCAGAGCCTTCTCCAGGCTGAACAATGCAAACTATCCCAGCCTTTCTTCATAGAAGAGGTGTTCCAGCCCCGTGATCATTTTTGTGGCCCTCTTGTGCACAGACTCAGCACAAGGTGGCTGCTTTAACGTCAGAAACAGATGGGTAAGATGGCACACACAGCTGGGCCAAGCTGCAGTGAATTCATCCACTGCTCCCTAACGGAAAACACTTCTTGACATTTTTTGTAACCATAGTTGTTCCTTTTGCCTCTAAAATTTTAAAGCTTGATGCTGGAATCAGGTTTGCACCATAAGTCTCTTCCTTCTATCATAGCTTTGCCTGTTGCTGCTGATACATCTGAGCAGAGAGCTCAGAAGCCCAAAATGTCCTCGACATTAGTTCAGCCCAAACTGTGTTGATGCCAGTGAAGCAATTCAAGCACCTGAAGAAACCCTGCCAAACCTCAGCAACCAGACAGGGCAGAGCACGCCTGGGCAGCCCCCTCACTCTCCTAGATGGTGCAACTACAGCAGCAAATGTACTCCATCGCTGAGCGGCACCGTGTGTTTCAAAACAAAATGGCAATGAGCTTTCCAGATTAAAACATTAAAAATGTATGAGCAACAACTGTCACACACGAGGAAGTTAATAACACTGGTAGGGTTTTTCTTTTCAAAATCAAGTAAGATCATTTTTAATATCAGTGTGGTCGTGTGCACTTATAATTTCATCAAGTTGAAGGCCAGCAAGATCTTCATTTGACCTTATAACAAACCATTGTATTTTGTCCAGCTATTCCTAATTGAATGGAGCTATAAGTTCCAATAAAGTCAATAGTGGAGAAAAGCAGCAAATCTTACTCTGGAGACATCAAAATGCAGATTATACTCTTTTTTTCTCTTGATAATTTTCTATAATGACTAAAATCACCCCTCAATTAAAAAAAAAAACAAAAAAACCAAAAAAAAACCCAACAAAACCACAAAAACCCCCAAAATACCCACACCTCATTTAGTGATATCTGGTTTGGCTTTCAGATACAGGTTCTTCTTTCACTTTTCTCACCTTTTAGGACAGAGTATTTTCTTCCTAGAAACAGACTCACACACAAAAAAATCACCTCAGACCTTTTTTTGGTCAATGAAACACACTGAGCCTTTCAAGCCTCCTGTTACAAAACATTTCCTCAGATTCTCAAATAATTTTAGCCATGCTTTCTACCTATTCTCCAACTTTTCCATATCCTTTCAAGGTTTCAACAAAATATTTTGCTGGTTTTATTGATGCCACACATAAAAGTAAAATTACCTCTTTTCCTGTTATTCCCTACTCTCTTGTTTATATATTTAAAGGCCACATAAATCTCTTTTGTCAGTTCATCACAGTGGCATCTATGCACAGAGGCTTTTCAGAGCACTGTTACCTTCAACCCATGAGCACTTCCTGTGCTCCTGAGTGCAGGGCTGTGCCCCTGCAGAGATCAACAGGTTGTTTGATGGATTCCTCCTCCTCTGTAGTGAAAGATTCAGCTTCCCCAGTGCCAGCCTCCTTTCCTCTTCACTGCCTACCACTCTCTTCATCTTCGTGCTTCGCAAAAAAAATTTCATTATGTTTCTTACTACAGACCATTGATACAAACAATGGAGAACTTCAGTACTTATACTTAACCCTAATGTGCCCCAGAAACCATGGTCCATGCAGTCTTCATTCTCCATTGACAGCTACTTGTTGAGCTCTGTCAGGCACTTCATAATCCATTTAATGTATATTCTAACGTTACTGAATAGTGCTAATGTTTAATCAGCGAGCTATTGAGTGCCAAGTCAAACACCTTACAAAAGTCTAAATGTGCTAAATTTGTACAATCGTTTTTGTCAACTAGACGTGTAATATAATCAGAGAGTGAAAATTAGGTTTCTTTGATGAAGTTTGCCACAAAACCGTGTCATTTGGACTACTTACTAATCTACCTTTGCATCAGTTTTTTTAATTATTTAACCCAAAATGATTATGGACTAACTAGCCTGCTTGAGTCTTAGGAAATACTTCCTCATAACAACCTTCTCTCTAAAATGGATATAGACATATTTCATATGACTGGGTGAGCATTAGCTCATTAACAAGGCAGCTCTTTACTTTCAGGGAGACTGGACTGGATTTTCTCCCTTTTGGAAGGTTTCATAAGTAGAATGGTCTTTGATGGGACCAGATGCCTAATGCAGGAGTACAGTACCCTGTTTCTCTCAGTACCCCTTCACATCTGTCTTGCTTACAACACCTCACTAGCACCTGTAAGGTAAACAGATAAAAAATACCCCAAATCTTCAGTATAATATTCTTTGCAAAAGCTTAGAAGCAACTTTCTCAGAAGGAAAAAATGTGACTCGTGGCATTTCTGCATGCATCCGACAGCACACAGCTGTTGCTGCACATGATTTAAGGCCTCAGATATATCTGCTCTTTAACTACATTAACACAAAGACAGAGCCATAATTTTACAGGCTGAAGGAAGGACATGTTTAGGAACAGATCCAGCTGCTGAGAGGATTTTTATGCCTGGTTTCCCCATAAGGTCCATCTACAAAGACAAAAATTTCTTTTTACCAAAATCCACTTCTTTGTGTTCAGACTAGGTTACTTGAAGGAGCCTAAAGGTATCTGCCAACCTCATTCCCTTTGCCCATTCCACACCTTACTCCTTTAAACAAGTTCATGTTGTCCTGCCAGAACTGTTGCTGCCTACCTCATCAAATAATAACGAAACCTCAAGGAATTCAGCGGAGAGCTGTATGTTTTGCACATAAAGACACAATGGCTTCTCAGTGCTCCTGCTGTTATTCAAAAATCATGCAAAATGAAGCTGAGGCAGGGAGCAAAGCAAGGTACAAAACTGAAGCCTTCATGCTTTGTGAGCATACCTCATTTGCTCTGCTGTCAGTAACTCAAAACCCCAGTGAAAAGAGAAGGGGAGAGAAAAAAGAAGAAATAAAAGAAAAGGAGTAGATTATATGCAAGCCACTAGACTTATCACTTAGCTTTTGGCAAAATATTGACTCCTGAGTTATCTTTGTCAAATCTCATAAAAAACCAGACTCCCGCTGATGAACCTTGCCACAGGTGTTAAATATGATGCTGCCGGAAAAGGAAAAGAAGGGAAATGGAAAAGGCGGCTTAATTTTAATTAAGTAAAATACCGATGTCTGCATTTGGTCACGGCTCTCATGATTTGGAAAAGTAGCATGCTTGAGAGCTCGATGTTTTTGTTTGTTTGTTTGTTTTAAATATTCATGGCATTTAAAATGTCTTCAGTGCTGGGCTTGGTGGACCAGATGGTAAATGGCTGAACCAGCTCTGGCGTTGCCTGCAGTGGACAGCCTCGACAGCAGCGCAGTCAACTCCTGAGAACGCTCGGCCAAAACCAAAGATCAGAGCAGAAAACTTACAGTGAAGGTTCTGCTGGGACCCCTTGTAGAGGGAGCTGAGTGCACTTATTGATTTCAGGAGGGAGATGGATGAAAGTGCAGCATGTCTGTATCAGCAGTCTTGACATTTTGGACTGGTTCTGCGTCCTGACATTTCACTATGACCTGGATTTTTTGCACAGGCTCTGACCCAACCATTGAAGCTAGGAAAGATAGTACTATGAACAAGGGGTAAGCAATGGGGAGGAAGAAGAAGAAAGTATTTCTTATCTAGAGCAATAATTTATCATTTCCAGACAGTAAGGCAAGATAAAGAATAGTCTTATGGATAAAGAATTGATTTGAGACTGGGAGAAACAGGTCTATCCCAACCTTGGCTGCAGGCCTCCTGGCATATCTTGGACCTCACAAATAGAGACATAAGATGGAAAAAAATACTCCCTGCCTCGATGTGGACTGAGTGGTGGTCCATGCTATATTGACAAGCTCTACTGCAAAGCCCTAGCTAAAATCCCAAGGAAGAAATTTGTATTAAAAGTAACCTGGATTTTTCATTATTAAAAAAGTGCCATAAGTGATTCTGAGGTATTCCACACACAGTGTCCCACTTCCAGTTTCACTCTAATCACTAATCAACATTAATTCAACATTAACTTAGGACTCTATTTCTTCACCCAATTCATGTTGGCATCAGGCAATCCACCCAATAATCTCTCCCTGAGACTCCTTTTTTTTTGGGAGTGATTTTTAAAAATCACTTTAAGTTATTTAAGAATACTCCTAAACATCAGCTGCAGGCAGCAGATAGTTATTGGTCTGTTTTTAGAGACAATTTTTGGCTCAGTTTCTTCTTCCTACCCTGCTCATCACTGATGTAGTTTTAAATGAATCCTAAAATACACACCAGGAAACTCTATTAAATAAAAATCATGAATGGCATGCAGACTGTGCTATTACTGTGCATAAGAAGATAACAAGACTCAAGAGACTGTCCTTTACATTCTTGCTAACTACAGATCTGGCCCAGCAAATGCACACGTTCCATGAAGCAGGGAGAGTGTCATGAGTCCTAAACAATATGCCTGGAAAGAGGCTGGAGAAAGAAGAGATCAGAGAGATAATCAGGATGCCATGAGCTGCAGCTCTCTGTGTTCTCAATTAGTGATTGGACATATCCAGAGATCCCGAATGCATCGTTTGTAGGTTATCAGTAATACTGGACATCAGATGGAACAGTGCTGGACTCCCCCTGCCAACAAACTGGAGGAAAGAATTAGAATTCTGAAAGCTTTTTATAGCCAGACTCTCACCTCAAGACAGAATAAAAGAAAAGCTTTTAGATCATTCCTGGCAGAGGAGTTGGAAAGCTGCCACGCTCACACAGAGTAACTATGGTAATCCATATCAGGTTGCAGAAATCATCTTTAGCATACAGTCTTTTAAGCCCTCCAAGAAGCTTTCTTCTTAATCTACTTAAAAATAAAAAAAAAAATAAAGACTGTTTCAAGGTCAAACAGTACCAATAATGGGATCAAAGACACTGAATGGAAAACAGGTCAAGGGTACATGTCCCTGAACACCAACTGCTATCTGCAAGGCTGGAGAGCTCTGATGCAAAAGCCCATAGCTGGTCAGGAGATGGACATCCCCGTCTTGTGCTCGGCATTGCTGTGAGCTTGATCATCTATCATCCGCACTGAAGACTGCACAATTAAGATGCACTGCAGAAAACCTATGCTTAATTGCTTTGATGCTTAGGTGATTGAGAGCTGAATACATTAGTGCATCAAAATTACTGAACACAAAAGCCTTGATTCTCTTCTCTTCTGTGCTGGTGTAAGCAATGCCTGCAGTTCACCTTCGTGGGCATCTGGGGATCACTGGCACTTATTTACGTAGGCAGGCTCAGCCTTCAGTGACACTCCAACAGGTTGCAGTGTGCCTGGTCTAAAGGAATTTGATTCTATTGTTCACTTAGGTAGAATTACAAGCATATAAAATCAAATTCCATTATTTTAAAATTAGTTCAAAATTAAACTCCGTTACTTAAACCCCCATGCTATTTGTAGCTCCAACTTTTGCCCTGCTTCACCCATTTGTGTGTGCACAACAGCCTATGCTATCATCTATTCACCTTCATGAGTGTTCCTCAAGTATTTGTGGGATCCCTACACCTCTTAAACCACCCTTGAAATTAAAGGCAACTGAGCATCATTTGGAGCTGGACCCAAAAGGGATCAAGAAGAGCAAACATAGCACAGAGGCATTTGAGGAAAAAGGCAACATATGCCCAATAAAAAGTCTTACACACTAAAATCCCAAACGTTTGTACTATAAGGAAGACATATCAGGCTTCCTCGAGTCTCTGCTGTTTTACTCTGCTGCCTGCTGAGCCAGACACCAGCTTTCCCTCTTTGCAAAGACAGGAACATCTCTGGTGAGTCCAACAGAATGTCAAAACTGAAAACTGTTCCTCATCAATCTTATGCTAAAGGGCCAAAAATCTCAGAAATCAGCATCTATCACTGCATGCATGTTCACACACTTTTTTTTTTCTTTTTCCTTTTTTTTTTTTTTTTTTTTTTGGATACTTCATCTGACGTTTTCCGCTTGTACTTGCATGCACAAAGCAGCTAAATGCTTATCTGGCTGGTCTGTTCATATGAATACAATAGAGGACAAACATCTGTGTTTTGGGGGAAAAATAAATAGATGTCCAAAAAAAGCATGCAGGCAAAAAGCCTCAATAATGATAGACACAGCTTTGGAGATGCTTTGAAAATCAGGGCAAAAATATCAATTTCTTTTGTTCTGTGTTGCAATGACAAGATGCTGAATTGCTATGATTTCAGTAGTCCATAACTTAATTTTATTACATTTGATGTAACAGTACTAAGCATCTTTTTTGGTTATGTGTTAAACATTATGCTCATTCTACATTAGTGTTGTTTTAGGTCTGATCATTTGTCTGTAATTTGATATTAGAATTTAGATAATTCTTCTCAATTCTCAGGTGCAGTAGCTAGGAAAATCCCTAACCTGCAATTTAGAAGGGAAAAAAATAATTACGTGCAATGAGAGTCTCCAAGAAGAGGCTCTTTTTATGTGACTGCAGAGTTACAGGTGAAGGACACCCAGTTATGTCCTTCAAACAGGTCTGAAAACATTACTGGCAGCAGCCAAGATGCAACAATAATTTGAAGGTCAAGACATGTTGTGCACAATGTCATTTTTGCCTGCCCTTTTTTATTTCTGCTACAATCTCACATCATTTTCAGGAGCACCACTACAGTCCCTAACACTCACTTTGTGTGCTGTGTCTCTGCACCTGTTCCCTGGGTAGCAGCAAAGAACAAGGAGTGCTGGGCAAGGCCAGGATAGGGAGGTAGCAGGAGCATAGGCTGGGGAGCATCTTCCATGGCTGAGCAATGCCAAGCTCAGCTGTGGCTGTCCTGGGAGAAGGTTTCTCTCTCAACTACAGTGCCCACTTCGTTTTCTTTTCTTCCAGGAACAGTTGCTACTAGATACAAAACAGCAAGTAGAACCAGTTTCAAACAGATATTTTCAAATATTTAATTTACTTGTGCAAAGTGGTGTAGATTTTGGGTTGTCTACCCTTGATTTTTTTTCCTTCTACTTGGACACAGCTATTGACACAGGAAGAAGTAGGATATGCAGTAATTCATTCAATAATAATAATAAAAATAAATCTAGCTCATAAATTAAGCCTGCAATGAAGGCAGATCATTGCTCTTCATCCATTTGCATAGCAACCTGCTGGCCTGCCTGGCTGGTTCTTAGTTTAGTGAAAATATTAAAAATATTCACAACCAGTCACCTAGTGTGCTCATGTTGATTTTAAGACACTGAATTATACCTTTAGAGGAGGTGCTGGCATTTATAGATCTTTTGTAAATATTCCAGATGGTTATTTATTAGATTCAAAACATTTTTTTTTCCTTTTTCCAGAGAGAAACTGTCTAGACACATCATATTGAACTTCAAGATTTGTGGATACAAAAAGGAAAATGTGTAGTTCTCTTTTGGCAGGTAAAACCAGAAATGGTGAATGACACGTCCTCCCATTTGAATGACAAGTGCTGTTTCATCAAGAAAAGCCTAACAAGAATTTTGCATCCTATTCATTAGCTTTTTCCAGAGCAATTCACCCTTGTTTGCACATGAAATGGCTGTGCAGATCCTACTGAACAACAGCCCAAGCCAGAGTGGGTTTTGTCCAACCTTCTGTTTACAGAAGCAAGTCTGGAGCCAGTAGTGACTCTTTCATTAGTTGATGTCATCTACCCTCTTTACCACGTCCTCTTCCCCTTACCATACACCCAAGAAAATGCCTCATCTGCAGCAGGAGGAGATGGCACCAGACCAAGAACCATGAGAAACTTCATTATCCAACACACTCACCACACTGTAATCAAAGTGGCCACAGGCAGGTGAGATCAGGAGAGAAGGAACACAGTTTGTCATCAAAAGTTCACACCTGCCACTGCCTCCTCCAGCTGTAGGGCTTGGAGATGGCAGGTTTCTCACCACTTCTGTTCAGCAGATGGGGAGATGCCAGGTCTGAAAGCTGCTGTGATGTGTGCCAGACAGCAGGCAGGAATGAAAATAAAGATGGTGATTGCACCTGCAAGCATGGGTCGGAGTTTCCTTGTGTTCCAGTCACCGACTCTGCTGCCACCAACTCTGCTGCAGCACCCCCAGCTGCAGAGCAGCAGCATGTCTAGCATCTGTTGACAGCAAGCCACACTTCCCATGGGAGGGGATGAAGAATAACACCTTTCCTGTAAAGGAACTTTTCTTATTTGTGTCACATGGACATTCTTTAGCACACACATTGGTGGGATGTGCTTGCCAGGGCAACTCAACTGGTGGCTGCTGAGCAGATTGTACTTGCAAGAAGACCTGTGTATCTTCTTCATCTATTCCTTTCCAGGTCTGTGAGCACTTTTGGACATGGCTGTACAATTGTGCAGAGCCTGGCTGTCCAAAATCTTCTTACTTTCTCCTTCAGTCCAGTCTCTATATAGGTCTCTGAGGAAGAGGGCAACGTAGTCACGATGTGGCTATACAGAGTCCCTCTGAAAGAAAGCAAGCGTAAACACTTTAATTCTTCCCTCAAGCAGTCCCTTGTATGCATATTCCCTCAAAAAAGGCAGGCATGAAGTGTCAATGAGTATTTACCTAATAAGTTACTACAAACTACCCTGCTAAACTGAGCATCCTATGAGGAAATAACATCTAGGGAGTAAAAAAGTATGAATGAGACTCCAACTGCCAGCTTTATGGGTGTCTGCTGTTGGGATATGGCTCCTTCAGCTGTGATGGAAGGAGCATTTACTTTAGGAAAGAGATATAGGAGCTGATGCACACACTTATTGTATGCACATTTTCCACCTGGAAAATGTCTGTGAAGATACGGTCTGCTACACTGTGTCTCTGGCACAGGAGGGAGAAACAGATGGAGAGATCGTCTAAAACCTTTTGTTCTCCATAGTGAATAACCTGGAGCTCTTCTAATATCGAACATGTGTAGGTTGGCTTCATCTCTGTGTGCACACTCTTCAGAGGAAAACCAACTACATTCACCAGTTGGCTAATATGAAAATGTGTGACTGCTTTAAGAAGAGAACAGGATAAACTCTTAAAACCATTGTGTTCTTTATGAAATGCTGTTTCCACAGATCTGTCATGAACATCAGTAGCTCACCTAGCCATCTGTGTGCAATATGACATTTTAGTGCCAGCAAAATTGGGAATAAACCCAGCCACATTTCAACACAAATTTAAAAATTAGGAAAACTTTTCTCTTTTTAAATCCAAACATGTTGATCTGTTCTAGTGGAAGACTGCAGAGCTTCTGAACAAAGACTTCTCAGCACATCATCTCACGCATAAAGTATAGTACTGGGCTTATTCAGAATTAAACAAAATTTGGAAATTGTTATTTTTCCCATGAAAGAAATGTCCATTTCAGTCCAGCTTGACCTAAGCAACAATACAATATTGCTGGTGGAAGAAATTTCCTTCCTAACCCCTGCCGAGTTTGATGTACACTCTGAAATATATGATTTTATTGTCCTTAATTTACCGTGCAAAACTACAAATAACAGTGGCCATAAAATTATCCATCCCTTGTTAAAATGCAGATGGAATACCCACCCTCCTTTGACAGTGAATTCCACAGGAGGACATCACACTGTGTGAAGAATCACAGTCTTACTCTCATCCACGGACTGCAGGAGGCAATCAGAGAATCTTCCCAGCTCTTACCAAAATGTACCCTTCAACAACTGAAACAAAAATCTTCAGCTCCTACAAAGTCCATATATGACTTTGGAGCCCATGGCTCATGGCAATGAGACTTAGACTTCAGAACAGAGTTTAAAATGTTTAACTTTGACCATTAGGAGTGGCCATGGGAAGCTAATATTGTTCATTCAGTCTGCAGCTCACAATTCCCTGTTCATAAGTCATCTGCTTCTCTATGACTTAGAGGGAATACAGATTTTTCTTGGGACACCAGGACTCAGGGGAATTACCTGTAGTTAAACATCTGATTAATGGCTCATTAAGAATCAGCAACAGTGTTTATTCAGTCCCTGTCTGAGTGTGGTTTTGCAATTATGGGCTTTTGAGACTGTAGGTGTGTGAAATATTCATAACCCAAATGGAAATATGATGGAAGTGCAATTTATGCTTACTCAAGGGCTAGCTGTTCTGGATTATAAATATAAAACAGGAAAGCAAAAGTGCAATTATTACTCTGCCCAGGGAGTACCCAGACACTCACTAGACTCTTTACAAACCTATTAGACACTACATTTCTGTCCCAAATAATTTATTCTAAGAGGCAGAGCCTCCTACCCCCTTCATGCCACCTCTGGTACATGCTACTACTAGATGCACAGCATACTTGTAAAAGTAACATTCACCATCAGATTACTCATGTAGTAACCACTGCACCCCAAAAGGCCTGAGCTTCTCTGGGTGGGCATCAGGGGAAAGAGAGGAGAAAGAGAGAGACTGATGTTGCTTGGCTGGATCTCCCTGCTAGGTTTCTGGCCAAATATTGAAATCGCAGTATTGAGGCTTCAATTCTGTTTAATTCATTCATTATCTTCATCCCTTAGCTGATCCCCGAAGGACATCAGGGTTTGGCCACTCTCTCCTGCATATGACATGCTTCTGCCATTTGCTCTGTCAGCTCCAGAGCAGCCAGGTACATCAAGCAGCTGCAACTTCTGACCACGTGCCCAGCCAGTGAGCAACAGGTTACCAGTGATTTTAAAACATGCAACCATATCACTCTAGTTTGAAGATGAAACAAGGACTGAAGAGCAAGAGGAGGGGTGGGAGGCTGATACCTGAGAAAACATTCTGACTCAAGAAGTTTCCCCATCAGCTTCAGGTGGGGCAAAGCCCATTTTGAAACAATTGTTTCTCACTGCAGCAGCTGCTCTAAGAATCAAGCCTTCCAAAAAGCTTCTTCCTTTTTCTAATTTATTTCATGCTGTTGTTTTTCAAAAGGATCTTTTCAGAATTCCTCTGGGTCCCATATATGCTGTGCTACCAACTTGCAGAGGCTCTTGGTGGTACCGTACAACTAAATATTAGTCACAGGAGAACAGGAATGGATAGCCAGGCAGAAACAAATCTAAAAGTAGTGAGCCATCAAATGTGAGGAACACAAGAGGAAGCTGACAGATGAAGGACTGTGCAGAGTCCCTAAATCCAAAGTGCATTTCTGTAAGGGCACTTTTTTTCAAGAGGAGTATTTCTAATAGTCTCTCTCCACTGCAAAACAGAAGGACTTATCTGTTTGCAATCACTGATTGCTTAATGTAAAGTGCTTTATATTAGCCTACAAGAATGCAGTCAAGTGCTTCCAGATGGCAGCAGGCAGGATGGCCACGGCCAGGTGACACCTGGTCTCTGCTCCCCACTCGCTGCAGGTATGGTGTAGAGCTGCTGGACACAGCCTGGCCCTGGAGGCTCCACTCGCCTGAAGGCAGCACTTAGGTCTCCCCCCTCTTTGCCTTCTCCTCCCCAGACTGCACAATCTCAGAAATGCTTGGTGTTTCCTTCTGTTGGCTTGTGTCTAGAAGTAGACTGAGAGGGACACTACAGGTGGGCATCTACAGCAATGAGCCAAGATTTCCAGATATTCAGAGGGGAACAGAGGAACCTCCAGAAAGTGATTGTACAGAAGACCTCACAACTTTGGGCCGAGTCTTACTATGATTTTTAGAAAGATGTCCAAACCCATTTAAAAAATGTATTTAATGCTGAGAAATCTGCCATGGTCTGTGGTAAGTTGTTCCAGTGGTGATTACTAAAAGCAACTCCACTTGCTCAGCTTGGATCAAGCTGTGACATTCTCCATGATATCCAAGGGTCCTCTGCTGCCAGAAACCTTCCTCGGTATTGGCACTTGTAAGTTCCCTCCTAGTTCCTCTTGGAGAAGCTAATGAGATAGAGTCACTTTTAGTCTATAAGCCAGAACTTCCAGAACTCAAACCATTCTTGTAATATTTATTTTTTCAGAAGCATTTCTAAATTTGTCACAGTGTTGCAAAATTGGTCTGTCTATTTCTCTGCATAGGGGTAGTATCTGCATGAGCTCATTCTTCCCAGTTCATATATTCAAGGTTCCTATTTAATTTCTTAGCCACTGTAGCCAGCTCACATTGTAGTGTTTATCATTTCAAAAATACAGTCAACTCAGCCAGTAAGCATGACCTATTTTCTTGGTTTCTGGACCTCATATTTTCTGTGTCATTCAAATGAGTCTCATTGGATCCAGATCACTCCAAAAAACTGATTTGTTATTTACTAATCTGCTCATTTTTCTGTAATCTGTAATTTTTGTCATTAGTACTTGGATATTTTCTTCTACATCATCAATAATGATGCTCTATGACACCAAACCAAAAATAGATTGCTGGGCAACTGAAGAGAAGCAACCTCATTGAATGCTGGTTCCCTGCTCCCAATTACTGTGATGTAGCTAAAATATCTGTAAAAGTGAAGGCCATTTTGAAGGCCCATTTAAAAAACTTTTGGAAAGCCTCCAAAACAGAAAAACAGAGACTTCTGCACTGGTGCTAAAAAAGCAAAGCGTTGGGGTTTTTTTTGTTTGTTTGTTTTTCTCCCCAAATAGCCTTTTTTTTTTTCATGAGAAAATACTTTTTAACTATGTCAGGGCTTTTAAATCCTGAAGGATAAGGACATAACAGAGGAGTTGTCCCATCATTGTCTTGTTAACTCTTTCCTATTGCTGGCATACATGCAAAAGTCAGGGAGAAAATTCTCCTAGTTAAAATGCCTCTCATCATTTCAGATTTGAGGAGAGCCACTGTTTAGTCTCAGCTGTCACTTCTATCAAAACAAAGGAGAAAGTCTGGGGAAAAAAAATCCCTTTGCAACCTTCCATCTTTTTCTCTTACTGGAGCTGTATGTTTGATAAATTATAGTAACATGAAGTTTTAAAAAGCCAACTGTTTCCTTTAAGTTTGAACTACAATAGTTTCCTGTTATAATTTAAATCCTGGTAAGGCACTGAAGGATGTGCCAAATGTTAAATGTTTGCATTATTTATTGTAGCATTGTCAGTGTTATCTTCTTTTTTTTTTTTTTTTTTTTTTTTAGTAAAAGAAATGAATACATAATAGTAGTCCCTCAACCCGTAAAGCTTGCACCAAGCAGCAACCCAAGAAGTGGGTTTAGAACACTGAGTTAGTGACAAAAATAGCAAGCAACCTACAATTCTTAACCAGTCTTGCAGTATGAATGTCTTCTGCCACCTGGCCAGGATATTTGTGATGTACTTCTAGGAAAGATAAGCTTTGAAGCAGCTTCAGAAGAAGATAAGGCTGAGAGAAGGATGTATTCATGCATTTGCTTGCCAGTATTTTATCTTTGCGGGGCCCAAAAGCAAGCACAGAGAACCAAGCTGTGAGCATATTTAACTTCAGGTGTGTACTTGTACCCAGCTAAATCAGGGTTCCAGGGGCTTGTCTCTCTAACTCCCATTTTTACCACAGGGACTTGTTGAGTTGCTCAGCCATTTGCAGTTCTCTTGTTGGCAGACAGCTTCTTAATACATGAGATCTTTCTAAGTTTGATACAGAGAAGGTCATATGTTTTTCCTCAGCTGTGTGATTAATGCTATTCAAGGCTTTAAAAATATATAGCAAAAGACAATAATTGTCAAGGCTTAGGTGTATGTCTAGTGAATTCATTGCTACCTTTAGGAGACAATTTGCAATACCTCTGATGGAGTAAGACATTCTTGTAAAGAAAGGAAATTCTATATTCTGTAATGAATATAACAGGAAAAGAATGAGGCTTTTGTCCCCATTGTCCCATAAAATATTTCCCTCTCCCCCAAAGTGTAGGAATACTTATCAATACTATGTTTGAATCATACCTGTTAAATAGTAGAAAACAGAACCATTTTGCAGAATTAAAAGCCATCGCTTAAAGAGGAGAGGTTCAATCCAAGAATTCACTAATAACATCATGAAAATTATAGTCCAGTTCCCAAACTCCAGCTTTCAGTCCCACAGGGCAAGGACAATACTGCCCTCAGTGTCATCCCAAATTGGTGAAGGCTCATCCACTCCACAGCCAGGGGAATCTGTCCCTGGGAAGCCCTTCTCCACTTCTTTAATCTAAAATACTTAGCCAGGAATCTGAGGTCTCTCCATTGCCACAATGTACTGAGCAGACCTGCTGTTCATTTCAGGGTTTCAAACTAAAAAAAACACAACCAGTGCTCTAATTAGCAGTTTTGCCGACTTCTTCTGGACTGTGAAGGATTGAGGAGTCACAGCCAACCTTTGATTTAAAATCAAGAAGGTTACAGCCTGTCCTTCCTTTGAGAATCAGCAATTTCTGCACTCCAGTGCTCATTAGGAAGGAAGCTTTTACCACCATACTTATACTTTATTAAAAGGCTGAACTTTTTAGTAGATGAGAAGGTACACCCAGATGTTCGATTCCACACCTTCTTTCTCCATGCCCACCAGAGATCCGTGGGGCTGGGACAGCAATACCTCTGTTGCACCATTTCCCCAGTTCATTGCAAGGAAGTTCTATGCAGAGAAAAACCGATGCTGAGATGAAGGTTAGTTTGCTGGTTACATAAGGGCTTGGGTGGTTTTTTTGACTCGTCTTTTACCAAGGTTTTTAAAAAATCCACAATAGACCAAATTTAGCCAGACCCTATATCGAATGCCTTACAGTGTCTGTGAGAGCAATTGAGAAACACTATTCCCAATGCTGTCTTCTCCTCAATTATGTCAGCAAACAAAGAGGTGTGACTATATAAGACCTTCTCTATTAAACAAACCAAGCCCACTTATTTTAGCTTTGATCAGGGGAATGAAGTCAGCAGGGAGCAAGGAAGGCAAAGAACACATTCGCTCTTGGACTTCTGAAGTTTACAAACAAAAATGAAAGAAAATAATGATGATTCTACCCATGTGGCACTTGAAATTAAACCCGTCCTTTCTGCAGAGCACCAGCTACACTGCACACCAGGCATCAGAGTCTGGGATTGGAAACTGGGTAGCCATTAAAATTAGTGTAACAAAAAGCAAAGAGAAATTTCCACTGGGAATTTATCTTTTGAAATTCCTCCTTTTCCACAGGAGCTCATAACCAGATGGTCTATTTTTTGTATCTCTTTCTGTTTCAGATGTGGCAAGAGATACCATTAATTGCTGTGCCCCTGCCTCATCACTTGAGAAAGTAAATAAAAGCCAAGGAATTAAGGCACCTTGAATTGTGCTCTGCTTTTCATTGGTATAAATGTTTATTTAGGCTGCTAAATATAAAACAGTGTGTTCCATAAACTAACAGAATGTTCTTTTATTTCTTTCAGATTTTAATAATTGCCACTTTGATTGTGTTAGGGTTGGGGGCTTGGGGGGGTTTTTTTGGTTGTTTTGTTTTGGTTTTTTCTTCATTTGGCTTGTTTGAGCTGAGAGGTTTTTGGCTGAACTTTTATGTTAAGACAGAATAAATGTTGTCCCACATCACAGACCCCCCCATCACCTCTTCAGTCTCTGCTAGAAAAGCTGACTTTGCATTTCTCAGCTAATGAAATGTCCAGCAGTGTCTGGGCAGGGAGGGTACTATCAAACTCTCCCTACCAGGAGGTAAATTATATTTCTTAAATCAGAAACACAGTGTCTATATTAGATATTTTGACATCACTCTTAAAACATACTTGGTCCTGCATGTAACAGCCTAGAAGACAAGAGCTGCGCAAGTTCCTCAGGGTTGTGGTGCAAAGCTGCACCACATGGAACACCTGCACATATCAGTTGGCCAACTTCTCAGTAACATCTCCAGGATGAATGAACAAGGAGCTTGTTCAGGGGTTGTTTGTTTTGTTTTGTTTTGTTTTTTAACATAGATTTAATGTTTTCAAAAGTGGTGGATGCACAATAATGGAAACAGAAGCTGCTTCCTTCTCTGAAGACTTATGTCTTGGTGTGTGCAGAGGTACTGATAGTTGGGGAGACAGCAAACTGAGATTTTAGCTCTTTATGTAAAAACTTGCTCAACCATTACTTCATTTTAATCTCTCATTTATTACTGGTTGCATCTGCTTATAAATTAGGACAGTAAGTTGTCTGGAGCTCTTAATGGCACATTTGACTGCTGCTTTGAAAGATCATTTGTACAGTCAACAAAATAATATTAATGGTTCATTACTTCAGTAAAGCAAACCACAGAAAGATAACAGTGGTAGCATTAACAGGATGATAATAATGAACCTTTGGAACTTCTCTAGTGCCTGGCATCAAAACACTTTCCAAAGGAGAACAGTATCTTTTACTCCATTTCACACCTGGGGAAACTGACAAAAAGAGCAATATCTGAATTGTCAATTAGTAACACAAGCAGACGTTTGACGCTCAGAAAGTGAAATTGGTATTTGTCACAGGCCATATTCTAGAGTTTTTAATTTACCATCACCTTCTCTTTTTGAGTCTGAACCTCTGCCAGCTCAGAGAAGGCTTCTCTAAAGGGGATGGAAAGGCTGTGGTGGCCCATTGCCCCTCTCGTGTTACCCCCATTTGCTAGTTCATGCCTGTAGTCTTTCAGCTCTCTAGAGTGTCCTTCATCCCTAGAAGAACTCATTCCCTAAAGGCATGCTGTGTATGCTGATGACCTTTTTAGGGCTTGCCTGGTTGCAGATATGTGAGAAAATTAATAAAAATATCCTCTCTGAACTTGCTCAGAATCAAAGTAGCCTCAAGTGATTCGAGCACAGTGCTTTTGATACCATTTCAATCATCCACTTTATACAAATCTCCTTAAGTTTGGATCAACAGCATTACAGACAAACCTTCTCAAAATAAAGGAGTAACACCAGAAGGACAACAAGATGTAACTATCGATAAGTATTTTCATAGCAAGTACTCTACAAAAGCCAAATTTTACAGTCCTGACCGCTGAAGACAGGAGGAGTTTGCATCAGACACTTGTGAGTCAGGATTCTGGCAGTTCAGAAATGCACCAGAAGCTGCCCTGGGTCTTTATGTCTGAGGAAGAACAGAAGAGGGAGTGACTCGAGACGGTTCATTAACGTAGGAAATCTGTACTTTGATGGAGTGCTGAAGGGAGAGGAGATGCAGATGTGGGGGGGGGTGCACAGTAGTGAGAAAATTAGACTTCTAATAAAGTCACCTACCAAATTTGTCACCACTCTCATGGCACAAGTGCAAACTTTGTGACATCTGGTTGAGTTCCTAAAACTCCAGCTTCACTGTGGTGCAATGTGAAAATGTGTCACATTACTTTTGACCATCAGATCTGTGACTGCCATTAATTTGAGGAGGCTGCACCTGAAAACTTCTGTTTGAGAACTGCTTTTTGATCAAGTGTTTGTGATCCTCAGCTTTCACTGAAAAACATTTCTAACTCCCATGACTGGAAAGAAGCATCCGAAAACACAACTCCCCAGGGACCAAAATTAAAATACAATTAAACTCACATTCCACCCTTTTCTTTTGACCTTTTCTCAATTTCTCATGCATTTCAGACCAGTCTCAGCATGGTTATTCAGGACCTATTTCTCCCCTTACAGTGCCAGAGGGTGAGATCCAGTGGCACAGTCCCAGGACGGAGCCCAGCCTCCCAGAGACCTTCCTCTGGAGGTCTGATGGAGGGGACTGAGCCTGCAGCAGCCATACTTCAAACACTTTAAAAACTATTTTTTTCTGCTAATCTGATCCATTTGAGCAGAAGCAGCACAGTCAGTGCTGGAAGCAGACCAATGCCTTGGAGAAATTCAGTTTCTCCCAGCTTTGGAATGTAGGCATCATTTTTGATCTGTCCCGTACGCTCTCACTAGATCAATGTATCATCACACCAGTTCCATTTGCTGAAACAGGGTCAGTCTTCTCCCTGCACAGCTAAACATCTCACCCAAGCTCTCATCATCTTATACCACACATCAACTCTAGTTTTCTTTTTTCTAACACAGCAAACTGCCATTTTGCCCTGCTTGTATCCTCTGAGAACACCACTGTACAGACAATTTTCTTAGCTTCACTTCAGACTATGCCCTTCCCTTCTATACAGCCCTCCTCTCACCTCCCACATCAAACCTAAGCTGCTTGGTCTGTATTTTCAAGGTGCTTCACAACTTATATCTGCCTTACCCATCATTTTTCACTGAATTTCAAGAGATCAACTCTCACCTTCAATCAGCCCCAGTGCCAGATGGAAGCAGCCCCAAATCCTTCCCCCACCGTCCTCAATACAGCTAACTAACATGAAACAGCAATTCCTCCCTTCTGTCCCAAACACTGTGGCAGATGGCACCACCCTGTTTATTACAGGATAATCCTTTCTTAAAGGAAGATAAGGAAAAAAGAAATACACAGAAAGTTTAATGAAGACTTTGAAATGGAGTTCCTGCATCTTTGCACAGACTGGAAGTTATCCCTGGGGTCACCAAGTGCAGTCTCTCTTATCATATGTGCTGCATCGTATTATCTCTCCATAAACTTACTGAGCTGTGGCTTAAATTAGTTGGGGTTACATTCATTGCCATTCCTACCAAAAAGCTCTTCCAGCTTCCCTGTCCTAATGGCTAAAAAGCTTCTTTTGATTTCCAGTGTGAGTTTATTCACGTCCCTTCGTTCTTACAATAACACTGGTCTCCAGTGCAAATACTCCTTTTTCCTCCCTGAGGTTTTTACAGACAGTAATCATAACCCTGCTAAGCCTTCATTTTTCTCTGATCAACAAGCCACACTCCTCTAGCCTTCTCTTGTAAATCGGGCTCCCCATTCTCCTGATCTCTGTAATACCCCCACCTGCATGAGTCCCTGTTGTAATTCACATTTTTTCAGCATAGAAACTCAGCAAATGGCTGTATCGTGCACGGATGTTAACAGCTCCTTATCTATACAGACAATACTTTCCCTGACATAGCCTATGTCCTTTTCACAACTCATCACAGCTGTGGGCATAAAAATTTTGGACAAAAATTTTGATTCTGCTGAGCTGATGCCAGGTTAAAAGTTATGTACACACTGGTCTCCCCATTTCTCTCCCTTTCGTAAATACAGATACTGTGTTTGCTATTCTTCAGTCACATAGTGCCACCCTTGAGTTGATAGATTTATTAAAAACTCTTACTACCAGATTTGCAATTTCACACGTCAATTCTTCCAGAACTTTAGGACCAAAAGTTTCCACTCCACATTCCCCTCAAGTTGTGATATTTAAGCTTTTATTCCACTTATGGTGAGGCAAATTCTGTTCCCACACACCCCTTCACATTAGCCACTGCACTTTTACCCCCGGACAAACTGTCTGCCTTGAATTTCTGTGTACACACATTGAGATATGGTCCCTGATACAGTGAGTGATGATTATATGCCTACAGTGAAAGCATGACATTGGATTTGTGCTGAAATGTTAAGAAACACACAGGCTATATTGAGCATCTCAGAAACTTAGTAGGGGTATTAAGATGAACAAGTATGTTTTGAAAACCTCTATGTAATGCTTGAGGTAGAATAAGCACCATATATCGACTGGGCCATTAAAACAAAATCTATCCCAGGATCTGAGTGTGTTTCTGAAATAAAGAGAAGAGAACAATGCTTGCGGCAACCACAGCCCCAGTAATTGCCTGGGGACCTTGTGAGAAACCGAAGCCAAAAAGATGAAGAAAAGAGGGAATATGACAAAAAAAAAAAAGGTGAAAACAAATATTGCAAGATACCTGAACAGCGATTTTGCTGCTACAGAAAAAAAAAAAGCTGTGTGCTTTTAGGAACAGCATCCTAATGCTCTTGCTTTCCCTGAAATCAATGGAGAGCACTAGAAGTGCCCATTAGCATTGCAGTCAGCTGCTGTGCTATGGATCTGCTCTCTGTTATCCATGGGAGACCTCAAATTCTCCTAGTACAGCCCTCTTAAAGTCTGTCTGACATGGAAATGGGCCCCATAGCTGAAACACTTCAGACTCCTTCCAGATGAGGCTTAACTCAAAGCTCTGTAGCTGGTGAAATTTCTCAGCTCTGGGGCCTGAGAGGAGCGGGACGGCCTCTGTGTGACTTGGCAAAAGTCCTGAGAGGCAGCTGGCATTCAGAGGAGCACAAGGAGACACAAAGAAGGAGCAGTGGAGGACAAAATATTTAAAATGCAAGAAACATGAGCACATGGGGTACCAAGAGAATCGATTCAGCTTCTTCTTCCTATTTTGCCCTGGGCAAATCACTCCATAAGCTAATACCCAGCCAGTTTAGGTGCAAAACACAGATTAGATCTCTTCCCTACCTCTCCCTTGAAGCATAAATACATGAAGCTGGAGTCACGGGAGCCAAACAAGTCCAGGCACCAGGCAGAAGGAGCAAGCCGGCCTGCCCTGGACCGGGGCTGGCATGCTGCTGCTAAGCAACCTGCAGCCCTGCCTTGGGAAAGCAATCAAGGCAGCATCTCGCTCCCCTCACCTTAAATGTCAGTTTACAAATGGAAGTGACAGATCACAAACCATTCCCCTCTGTAGCGGTGCGGGCTCATCCTGAACCCATCTCCCCGTGGCTGACTCCGGCAAGCTGATTCTGCGTGCCCTGGAAGCACACCTCTGCTAAATCACTCCCCGAGCTCCAAAGTACAATTTTGTTTTATAGTCCCTGTCAAACCAAAACGTTTCATGTTAATTTCTTACAACCTACTCCACTGTCTGCTCTGCTCCTATTTGATATTTATTCCCCTGTCAAACATGCCTTTATTTGTTGACATTTTTATTAAATTAGACTGCAATAAATCTGTCTGCATTTATGTTTATATCCCTTCATGCTCAAGTACGCAAAGGACCCCAAAGTAACTTGCATACATTAAATGCATGGCCAAACATAAGCATTTCACAGAGGGTAAATAAAGTCTAACTACTGGTAATCAAATATGATAATGACCCAACCTGGCTGGGCTGGAAGGGGACCACTGGAAGCAATGTTTTTGTTAAAGTGGGTAATCTTCTCTCTCCTGAGCAGAAGGGAAGATTCTGGGAACAGCCCTGTTTCCTGACTGTGAAAATTTACATTTTTTATTTCCCTGTAGACAGGATTGAAAACTTCTTGAGCCCCAGTGTCAGCAGATTTTTTTTCAGAGTGAAAAATAGCTTTTAAATGGTTGCACGTTACGAAACATTGCCATAAGATAACACTTTTAATGAAATTCCAGCATGCAGTTAGTGGTCAAGCTCTTAACAGAGAATTTTGAAACATCCTTAGCTCACCAAGCACTGGGTAAATACAAATGTGCATGGGAAAAGTGAGGCATAGAGCAGTGTGATTTGCCTGATGTCACCAGTCAGGAACAAAGATCAGACCAGCTAAATGCCATCTGGAAAAACCTGAGGGACCAGATCAGCTGCCTCACATTTGTGTCATTTGAAGCTTCTTCCCAAAACTTCTGTGCAAAAGGGTTTTTGTGTAGCATCTTTTTTAATCATAGCTGCAATAGGGAGAAGAATAAGTTAAAAATTCACAACGGCAAGGTCACCCAAGGTTGAGGCTTTTCCTCAGCTCTCTCCTGCTGTCCCTTGTTGTATCTGTCATGCCTGATATTATGCAGCACACGTGCCCTGCAAGTCGTAGGCGTAAGGGTAGCATGCTAAAGAGGGTCTTCATGCCTTATTTCTCCCTCCATGCCATTCACACCCAACCTGAGAAAAGGAAAGCAGAGAAATTCAGAGCAGCTCCTCCAACTTCAGAGGACTCTGAGCACGGGAAATTTTTGTTAAATTACAATGTCTTGAAATTGGCAACAGCACACTGATTATGTCTTATTGTGACTGTGATGTCCTTGGCGATGGAGCTGGGAGACCACAAAATGAATATAATGCTCCTATATGTGACTCTAATGACTGATGATGCTCTGCTGTGGGTAACGATTTTGAAATAACAGAGAATGGCAACAAAGAATATTGCCTTTGCCTTTTTGCTTCAGAAGAACTTTACATGTAACTAAGGAGTACAACACAGTATTGCCAGCCACACACTCTGCTAACAGGGAAATTTGCAGCCCCATGAAGTAGTTTGTGCTAACCTGTGCTATATATAGTCCTGCAGGGTATGTTTAGATGGGAAAGGTGAGTTCTCACTTCTGTGCAGGATGTTGTCATGTGCAGGATGAAATCTTGAAACACAGGGACAGCCAACAAGTGCTGCAGACTGCACAATCAAATTAATAAATTAAATTAAATGTAGCATTTTTTTTATATTGGGCACCAGATGCTTTCCTCACTCTGTTTGCTTTGTGTCATTCTGATAGCTCAAAACAACCGTTGCACTCAATAAAACAAGTGCTGATCCCACAGAGGGATGAATTGAATGCTTTTGTGACACACAGTGAATGTAGTTACGTTGTCTTCAAGACCTGACCTAGTATCGTTGTTTGCCAACCCTTTGTGCCATGGACAAGCGCCAACATGCTCAGGACTATCTTGTGTTTCATGGCACACAAAGTGTGTCCCACATTAGACAGGAATGATGGAGTTCCAGTCCTTCCTCCACTACCATCTGACAGAGCATGAAGGACTTGGGTACAGATAAATGCTGCTGTCAGTCGAATGGAAAACACTGCGTGTCAGCAATCATCACGTGAATGGGAGAGGAGCAGAATAACTCACAGAGGAAAACACAGAGGGAGGTTGAATGTAGGTCCTCCCGCCCACATTGTCTGTGGGAAGATCCAGATCTCCTCTGAGTTTTACTCTCCTATGCTCATCCCAGCCCACCACTAGGAGACCTGCAGATCCAAGCCCTCACTACCGAGAGCAGTCTGCAGATCCAGCCTGGCTGTAGGACCACCGAGCACTGCAGGAGGTGGCACTAATCGTGCTGACCATTACACACAGGCTGACTATTTTGATTTTTACACACTGAATTAGCTGAACAAGCTAATTTAAACTTGTGCAGGTCAGTCTCCAGAGATCGAAGACTGACATAAAGGGGGCGCAGAAATCTCTTTCTGATCTGCCAGAACAGCAGGTCCTGAGAAGTCCAAGTGCTGCGCTGGCAGCACATTACTGTTTGCCTTTGAGGGATGGGAAAATCAGAAAAGAGGAAATTGGTTAACTTCAAGATAACACAGCTGATTTGGAGAAGTGCCACCATGAAGCCTTTGCTATGATGGTCATTCAGACTCCTGAAGATATTGGACTGGGCAAAATTTGTTTTTATCTATCCTGAAGGATTTTAAAATCAAGATATCGCTCTGAAAAAGAGCTCCTTGCTCAAACCCCCATGCAGACTCGATTACCATGGTGGCCTTTCTGTTCTGGCAGTTGCGATTTATTAATCTTCTCCCGTTCCATTACTGCAGAAGCCAATGGAGAACAAAAATGTAACGACAGGCCTGAATAAATCCTTGTGAAAATCTTTCAACAGCAAGTCGGTAACCACAACGTCTACTCTCCTCTCGATTATGAATTCACAGAGAAAATGATGCAGACAAGGTGAAGTTTTACTGACATTTAAGAAGCAAATTTGGGGTACAGAAATCTGTGTCCTGTTCCACCCAACAACAAGCCAGAGGGTCTTTTAGAACCAGAAGAGACTGATCACACCTAAAGGCTGTTCCAATAAGCTACTAAGAAGGTAAATGAGTGGTTTTTTTGTGCACCACAAGCCTGTCTTTTTACTCCTGCCTTACATTGTTCTTTCTAAATGGAAACCTCTCAGAAACTCTGTGTGCCCTTAACACATTTCACAGTATTGCAGCTTTCTGGGAAAAATTCATTCCTCGTATGGGGTGAAGTCCATGCCCAAGACCTGTTTCCACCTCAGTCTAGAGGACTGGGCTTTTCACGACTTTAAATGGTGATGACAGCTCCTGCGGTCAAGCTTTGAGGAATCTCGTGAAGGCAATTTAAAACGTTAGTGCTCCCAGCGGTCCGCTCTCCCTGGAACAATTAGAGGCAAACATGTGTCTGCATTTCAATGGCTGCAGTGTAGAGGTTAGCATGTTAATGTGTTCCCCTCATCATTCACAGCTTCAGCGGAAGCACTGAACTTTGTGCTGAAGCAGCAGCATGGCTCTAGCTCCTGGGCAGTAGCCAAGGGGAGAGATCTTTGCCAGCGTCATGACTTGAACCCATCTCTCCAAGCCCTCAGCCTCTTGCCACCCTCTCAGCATGCAGATAGTTTGCATTCATGGTGTTTGTTGCTTCTGCAGGATTTCTTGGCCAGGCTATTTTGAGAGAAAGGTTTGGTGGTGGTACAAATAGTGAGTTGGGCACTGTCATAACTCCTAGGGCTCCAGGTGCCTCACAGCCAGAAACTACAACCTCCCACCTGCAGAAAAGTTGCTGAGACACACAGCAGCACATGGCTGGTGGGTGTCCATGTCCACATGTGTGTGCAAACAGTCACACAAGAAATCCCAGCCACAGGAATGATTTTTTGTGTGGAAATTTGGATCTATCAAAGTGAATGGCTGTCCTAGCTTTTCCTTCCTCAGCCCTGCTTTTGTGTTTTAAATGAGTGGTCTTTGCCTTCTGTCCCACAGCTGAACATTGCTTCTCCTCAGGAACACCAGGGAACAATTAGAGCAATGAGAAAATGAATAAAATAACACAAACCTAGCAGATTCCTCGCAATGCTGACAGCCAGAATGCTGTTTAGTATGGCAGAGAGCAGAGACATTAACACGTTTAATAACCAAACAGGTGAGCACAATCTGCACTTTCAACCACTAACAACTACACTCTCTTTGCTAGAAATATTTCAGAAAGCCAGAATATCTCCATGGCCCCATGAACACACTTAACAGTGCTCAGTAATTTGGCACTTGGGATGACAATCACTGTAGTTTTTATACTGTTTCATTTGTGGCAGCGCTGCGGTACAGAAACATTCAAATATTGTTAGGTTAAAATATGTGTTTTCCCAGTGGTAATTAGTACAAGAAAATCAGGCTAAACGTATTAGTTTGAGTTGGCTTTTTCATTCTCTTCCTGAAGTTTTATACTTCACAGTCACAATAATTGTAGCCCTTATGAACAATTATGTAAAATTATGTAAAATGCAATATGATCAAGGTATTAGACTATTATTATCCCAGCTGCAAATGCATGAATCATTACTACAGAGTACCTAAAAACTCCAGAATTTTCTGTCACTTTGAGTTTAGGGGACTTTTTTTGTCTTCAGTTGTTCATGACAATTAAATCATACCTTGATAAATATAAAATGAAAAAATCCAGCATTATGAATCATCATTAGGAAGCAAAAGAGTGTCTTTCATGAGTTGTGCCTCTTTCACCACTTAATTGACTGGCTTCTTGCTTACCTATAGAGTCCTGTCAGGAACAAGTATCCAGGTAGGGCTGGGATGGATATGTGGAATGTCTTTGGGGACCAGCCTGGTGGGGATAAAACATCTGTCAGACTGGAAGAGGGCTTGGCTTGATAATGTGTGTTTATTGAGTTACCTGTTGAATGCATGACAGTTACAGATAGCTCACAAATGACAGAAAGAAGCTTTAGATCTCAATGAAGACAGGAATTTCCCTCTCTGCTTGAGTCTGTTGCTTTGCTTCCTGGGGTGCAGTGATGCATGTTTTCTCTTGGGCATAAAAATATAATATTTTTTTATATATTTTTATGTGTGTATAAAACCCTCATGTTTTAAAAATGGGTCTTCTTTTTTCAACAACCTTTATATTAATGGAAAGGTCCTGCAACCTGACCTTAAAATCAATGGGACTGTAGACAGATGAGGAGTCCCAGCATCACCGGGCAGATCCTAGATTGTGTATTAATTTCCCTTTGTGCTGAAGCATAACTATTCCCACTGATTTTGGAAGAGTTAAACAAGTATGCAGGGGGAAGGAACATTGTGATTGGTTTCTTTCTGTTTCCTATGGATGTGTATGGTGATTTGAATGTAAGACAAAACCCTGGAGATTGCTGAGGAAATTCTCATATAGAGAACTAATAAATATGTGAAGAAGAGTCTAGTGTACTGAAAATTGAATAACCACTATGTATTGGTTAAAAGAATAAGACAATTATTTATATACAAGTCCAGAATAGATAAATTCTTGCCTTGAATGGTAAAGCTAGTGGACTGGATTTATCTTTTACCCCATTGCTCCTATAGCCCATCCCTCTTTGTCCTCCTGATCCTACCTGTAGTGAAAGTTACTGACTTGCTGACACCACTCGTTGCCATCCAACACCTGTGTCACAAAATCTGGACAATTGCTTCATTTAAGAAGAAGAAACCAGACCAAACATAACAACAGATGAAGTGACAAAGAGTGAAATGAGACAATGATTCCTCAAGGAAAGGATACCACAAATGTTCCCCTTCTCTAGTTCAAAGTACAACAGTCACTCCCTAACAGGTTGTTACGGAGAAATGAAGCTTTTTAAGGAAACTGCAGTGAAAAACTAATGCCTGTTCTTCAATTCACAGAATCAGGTGCTGATGCTGAGTCTTTCAATGACAAACACAGGCACTGAGAGCAGGACCCAAATAACTCTTTAAAGGGAGAGCACTCAGTATCTACATTTGGAGCAGAAAGCCATCTCCCATTTTAGGTTTTTGCCTACGGGGAACAGTGATACGACTGCTTTGTATGTGGAGCCTGGCTGCAGAGGCACAAGTTTGCTGTAATTATGTAACTGGCAAAGCCAAGCCTGTTAAACTTCAGCTCAGCATTAATAAATGCAAGAGAAAGCTATCTACCTAATTGTCTGGAAAAAAACTATGCTCCCCATTTACAAGAATGAGACAATATTAATTGTCGCTCGATAGCATGAGGTTGTTGTTCAAGAGCCTTGTTTTGCCTTATTTTTTCCTTGAAAAGGAGAAAAAAAAAAAAACAACAAAAAAAAGAAATGTGTTCATGGGGGAGAAGCAAATATAACTAGAAGTGAAATGTTAATGTTGTTTCATTAAATGATTTGTGGAGAATGAGATAAGAGATCGACATTCTCATAGAATAATTTCTTTAAATACCTTGTGCTCAAGATTCCCCTCTAGGCAACTTTTCATCTTTCTTCATTAAAAAAATAGCATTAAATTTTATTAAAGAGTCCCAATTAAACTGGTAACTTGCTTCAAAGAGCATCCAGGCTTAGGGGGATATGTTAAACGTTAACAGCGATGGGAAGATTCATCCGTAAAGCTGATTTTAAAAACAGCATCTTCCTGACAATTTGGCTTGCACACCCTTAAGGCATTCTCACAAACCTAACTGATGCTTATTTTGGGAAGCAGCACATAAATGCTCGGATTTAAGGTCAAGTAGATGGTGAAGCTGGCCATAACAAATGCAAGCTTTTCTTGCTATCTTTGGGAGACAATAAAGAACAATTTCATTTTTCCAAAATGAGCATTTTTCTTAGATCCCAAATGACCTGATTTGAGGGTGGCATCACACACACCTGAAGCAAACCTTGTGAATTTAGTTTTAATGCCTTCTACCCAGAGGAGTTACATGCCCTGCCTTCTTGTTTAAGCATAATTGGCAATAAGCACATCAGCTCAAAAATGCAGACTTAGTCTTAAACAGAGACAGAGGAAGAAAGATGTCAGTCTCACCTGCCTTAATTCTCATGGTCAAAATCAATAGGAAAGCAGAAACATCATCTAGTTTTCAGAGTAATACTCAGAGTAAGAAGTTAGGGAAAAGAAAGACAGATGCAACAAATGGCCCTCGTATCCCAGGTGCATGGGAAAGGGGCTGCATGGGTGCAGGTTGCTCCTGAACAAGTCAGCAACCCTCGGGAGAGGTGAGAAGTTATGTGGTGACAGGGTAAAAACTGCACCACATCTAATGCTGACAAGGGCTGAAAGTTGCCTTCAGATCCTAAATGGCATGAATGGACTTTGTGGCCTGGCCAAATACTCTTCTGCTGATGCTTGCCTGTGGATAAGGGATGACTAAGACTCCACCTTTATCACCTGATGCTCTGGGGAGGAAGAGCAAGGTACAAAGACAAATACTGCAAAACCATTCAAAAGCTACAATAAGCTCCAGACTGAACTCTATGGAAAACCTGAGAGAAAAAATGGAAGGAGAAAAATTCAGAGAAGACCACTCATTAGGAGTCTTGTACAGTGACAACAGATTAATATGACAGGGAGAAAAAACTGCAGTGCTCCCAGGGAAAAAAGCAGGTGGGAACAGAATTAAAGGACAGGTCTTCCACTTGAGAAAACCACCTTAAATCCAGACTTCTCTTACCCTGTGGAAAACCACACTTTGCTGTTCCTGTGGCAGACCTTCTCTCTGGGCGATGCTGCACAGAGACTATTTATGCAGCCATACAAATGTCACATTCATATTTAGACATTGATATAGCCCTTTGTTTTACATTCACATCCTGCATTTCCTTCACTTCTAATCGAATGCTAATTTCACATTCATTCTTCATAGCCAGATTTAGACAAGGCACCCAGTGGTGCATACGTAGTGGGGGTTATTATTATTATTATTATTTATTTTTTATCAGAGTATGTCATTCCCAGGTAAAGGATGTGCTGCCTGCAATGTAATTATGTATGCTGGATAATGCTTGCATTGACTGGGAGGCATATAAGTCAATTGCGTATTGTATTGTGTATTATTTTATATTTATTATTTGCTGTCAAAATGTTTTTGAAAACCAATGCTTATGAGCTGTGTGTACGGTGCTATAAATAAGGGGTTCTTCTGGAGAAGGTGCTGGGATCAGGATAAATTTAATTTGACAATTCTGTCAGAGGTAACCTCCACTTCTTTCCAATCTGCCACTTGCAACAAACAAATCAAAGTGGTATTGAATGCAGAGGAAAGGAGCTGGATGGACTCAGTAGTAAATATTACAGTAGGAAAATACAGGAAGACTTGTTTCATGAGGGCAGTGAGGTGCACAGCAAGACTACATTTTCCTAAGAAAATTCTTAATAGCATATGTTCAGCTCTTTTTTTTTTTTTTTTCTGTTTAATTCCTTACAGGAGTCAGGTTTAAAATGACACTTTTCTCCCTCTTTCAATGAGATAGTGTATCTCACAATGAAAAAAAAAAAAAAAATCTAAGTGAGAATTATGTAAATTGCAACATTTATATACAATCATTCTCCCAGTCTCTCTGTTGCACACATTTCCATCTCTGATAAATAATGGAGCCAATTTGCAGTGGGTGAAGTGTGACAGCAGCTCTGCTTACCCTGCCCCAAGGCTGGCTGTACAATTTTACCTTTTTGCAGACAACAGAAACCTGCTGGAAAGTTTTTATGTACAGGGGGCTTAGAAGTAGAAGGAGAGCAGAACAAGGTTCCCTGGAAGTGGTCTAAAATGTTTTACTACTGCAATTCTGATTGATGTCATAGTTTTTCACACTATGTTACCTCTTTTCCCTGTGGTGTGCCTTCTCTCCTCACTGAGAGCTGGCACTGTTGTCCAAGTGATTCTGGGTTGTGTCAGAGGATCTGTGTGGAGGCTGATGGATCTGAGCTGATCAGTAACCACAGAGGACTTGCTTCTTCACCTTCCTTGCCCTTCTGTCCCTACACATGTACATTTTTTGAATGGAAAGAAAAAATCATAACTGGTATTTAAAAGTCAGATGCCATGAGCACACATGTGCTGGATTCAGAAGCAGGGAGATCTTATTTTACTGGGACCAAAAACTCCAAGAACACTCTTTTGTCATCTCCTTCTGCAATATTGTTTGTGCTACAGCTCATCTATCCTGGTCCAGTGAACAGAGACCAACAAGGACCAAGACGTACCCTATGTAATAGCATAGCTTCTGGTTGGGGGTGGCTGGAGGAAAAAGCAATTATATTTTATGATCTATCTTCCCCTCTGTATTTATTTCATTATCCTATAAACCTTCAGAGGGAATAATCAAAAGAGGTTCACTGGCTGCACAGCAAGTGTGCTGAGGTCAAACCTGCTTGAACTTGCAACCTTACCTTAACTATAATATCAAGACAACACATTGACCTGCTCTCCAAGTTGATTAGACAAATCTTGAACATGACCATAACTCTTAATCACTCTCCTTATTCCAGTTTATCTTTCATCAAAGATAGAGCACAGTTGCTTGGCTGTTTATGATAGTGTTGGCATAGTATTATTGAAATTCCAAACTCCCCCCTGCCCAGATACGTGACTATTAATAGGCATCAGAACCACATTTTTATAGATAAAGTAGGATTTTGCCGAAAAGAAGAGCATTTCTAAGCCGACAAATAAAATATTTATCATTTCTAGGGACCCTTCTGCTTTAAACTCAAGTTGGCTACCTGAAATCTTTCTAAGCTTTTCTTTGTAAAAGAGAGGTACAGGGAATTTAAGAATTAAAAAACAGCCAGTTTCCAGCCACAATAATACAAATCCTTTTAATGTTCCCAGGAGATTTAACAACAAGAAAAAAAATCAGTTTTGTGAAGGACATGGTGGCAGAAAGAACTGAAAATTTTGTGGACCCTCAGCATCTAGGGAATGAAACATAATATTAAAGAAGCAGGCATCTACCTCAATATGGTGGAATGTGCTTTATATTTATCAGTTTCTGGCTTTTTATTGGCCTTGAAGGATGAACCCATCATTAACCTCAGGCAGTATCTTTTAATTCACCTGAGGTCCAGACATGGCTGCTGGATGCTTTCATGATGATCTTTAGCAAGACCTGTTCTAGAAAGCAAAGCCATGATAAGATGTGACGTTTCTGCCTGAAGGCCACTTGGGAGTTGGATGAGAAAGCAAAGCAGGTGGCAGAGTGTCAGTAATGCTCCAAAGCCTGAAGAAAAATTTGCAGTAGAAACATCACCTTTCATGCTAGTCCTCTCCCTTCACAACACCTTCAGTTTTCTAATGTGCATTTCTCTAACTGTAATTTTATTTTGCTATCTGCATAGTGACAAAAACATGGGTCAAGATTTGCGTTATCTGTTTTTTTAAGTGATATCTATAATTGACTTCTGGAGCACAACAGCGTTCACTGAGTGAATTGATTTAAACTTGCTGTAATAATACTGCAAAATTCCTTTATTAGTGCTGGAGTACCTCAAGGAGAATCACTTAGATTGCCATCTAGAATAATAAATACTTATAGACAAGTGCAAGCAGCCCACAAAAAGCAGCAATTTTACAACTGCTTTCACTTTCATTCTGTTTCTCCAACAGCCAATAGCCCATCATCACCATAAATTATATGCTACCTATAGAAGCCATCTGAAGGGATCTGGTTTTCATATCTATTGTGAGTATGTGGAGAACATGAGGGAGAGAAGGGATGCGAGGAAACAGTAACTACACCACCAGTAATGTTAACTCAGCTGATAATTCCTTGTTACATGGGGAAGAAGGGACTAATTTTCCTTCCCTTCATATCAGTGTAAATCCAGAATCATACCAGTGACTCAGGGAACAAGTCTGGATGCAGAGTCAAATGGTCAAGCCTTAAGACCCTTTCACAGGACCCAATCCAAGCGATCCTTCCAAAGGATCCCAGGCCAACTTTGCACTGACCTCAACAGCATCTGGACCCATTTTCTCACAGAGGAGGAAAAAAAGGATTAGACACCTCACACAGTGTGTATGTGGGCAGTCCTGCCTGGCCTGATCTGCTGAGATCAGCCCACAGACTATTTCAAAACAAAACATTAATTCCCTGAAGACTGTATGCCACAATTGCTATATGAACCAATAAACAAAGCTGACACCAGGAAAAAGTTATTATAGCCTTTCTTATGATATAATTTTTCTCTTCTAGATGAAATATTTCAAGGATATTTTACTGAATCTTCTCCATGAGAATTAAGGCTGGGTTTAGCTGGGTTATTTCCACTGCCCTGGTTGGTCCAGCCTGTTCACAAAGCTATCACAGGGGCTGTCCAAGCCACTGTGTTTCTCTGAGCTCTCAAATTAAAATACAACGTATCACATACACCTAAATTACACATCCCATACTCAGATCACACACAACTGAAAAAAAATCACTCATTAGTATAATTAATGCACATATAATCAACAAATTTCAGACTCACTTGTGTCTCAAACCTCAAATAAAGAAGGATTTTCTGAAATATATAAATCCCATGAGATCCATTTGCTCCTAGACTTCAGGGTTTATCGATACCTATCACAACCTTGGTAAGTAAACCATGTCAGGTACCTACATTGCAGTGATAATTGGTGGGAATATGCTGGTCTGGCTGAGAGGGGCTACCCTACCTCCTTCACTAAAGGAGGCTTATTGCTATAGCAACAACTGCATCCTATTATTTGCTTGCTACAAACACCCACAGAAAATATTCTGAAACAATCCATGCAAAAAACAACTGCTACCTTGACCTGGTGCAATTAATGTGCTCAAATTTGAATTATTTCTGCCACAGGTTAAACATTCTGAATTCAGATGACTCACGCAAAAGGATGAATTCCCACCATGCTTCAGATTAAGGAGGACAACCCCTATTTTGAGCTCTTACTATCCTCTGTGCCATACCTGAAATTCCTCAGCATAGGAAATAGGAAACAGAGTGACAGCTTGGTCTGGTTGGTGGGAGAGACCACTCAGGCAGCAAAGGAGCAGGGCTTTCCACTCAGGGCTTGATCATGGAGCACAGCCTTCCCTTCCTGACATTACTTCATTCCCTTCCTGACATTACAGTGACAAGACCCTTCTGTTTGAAAGGGATGGGTGATTTCATAAAATAATTTGCTGCTCTCCTACTCAAAATAAAAAATTAAAAATAAAAAGTTGGCACTGTACAAATTATCACCAACCTTGTCCCACCATTTGAGGTGACCCTGAGCAGGGTTGCTCAGTTTAAGAGCTACATTCCCCAGTGCTGCTGTCTTGTAGAAGGCATCCAAACAGAAAAGCAGCCTGAAGACAGGTATAAAGGTATAAAAGTGTATGTGAAAGGATCTTAAAGAGAAAAATGAAAATATATAACACCTCCTTCTGCCTCTTCCATCTCTCCTGTATGGTGTCCCAGTGCAAGAAATGAGAAAGTAAAGCTTGGAAGAAGACCAGGCATTTGGGATGGCATATTCCCTTCCTCCAGCTAAGCAAGGGAACAGACCTCTTCCAATGCAGAGTAATGAAATTCCACTTTATTTTTAAGCTGACCTGTAAGTTAAGAAATGAAGGAAGGTAGAGTATCTTGTTGAGAAGTAAAGTTGAGAAGAAAGACCTATGCTACAGAAGACATTTTATCTTTTTACAATTTTTTCTTGATCTTGCAGATCTGTCTTTTTAAGTAATTTCTTATCATGTTTCCTCATGTCTACTGGTAACTGAGTTGAATGAACCAACAACCATTTATTCTATTCCTAAAGGAGTGATGATAATGAAATTCAAGGAGCAAAAGATGCCAGCATTGCCAATTATGACCTAAGAGGAAGAAGCATCTTCCATTGACCAGGAAAGCTCTGTTAAAAACAGCATGCAACAGGAAACATAAGAGTAGCCTGATGACCCCATGGAAATGTCTCATATATTATCTTTTACTCCACATCTCTAGCATCAGAGCACTCAAGTAATAACATCCCTGCCTCAGGTGAGAAACTCAGTGTGTTTCCCAATTGGAGTTTGTGTATTTCTGAGACTTTACATTTGAGGCAACTACCAAGATTGAGGATAAAAGCAACAAGGGATTCACCACCAAACTGTACAAAGTGTTTCGGAATAAAGAACTGTCATTACCCTCCCACTAAAAGGCTTTTTATAACTGAACATTTTTCAAACTCTGTTTAAAAACAGAATTGTAATTTCAGCACAGAAACTAAAAATGTCTTACAGACTTGCTTTCCTTCCACTTAAATAAACATTTAACAAGAGAAGTAACTTCACGTATTAAAGTCTGAAAGTTGTCAACTGCTGCAAGAATTTCCTCCTTGCACCACTGCTATTTAAAACAGCACGGCACCAATTTGTGATATGAATGATCTATTGCAGTGAATCTGATTCAGTGCCCCGTAAAGGCAAATGCATCACTCTGACCCATCTGTTCTATGGACATAATCTTAATTGCAAACATAGGGTCACACCCCAATAAATCAGCAGTGCTGCAGTGAAGGTGCCTACGTTTACGCCAGCTGAACATTTACCCAGTACTGCCTAAAATCATTGCTCAATAGAATTTAGGGACAAAAAGAACAAGGAGATTGCCATCAACCCCTTTTTCCTTACAGTGACTCATTATATTTATTGAACCTAAAGCTCTGCATGTGCAAACTCCGGGTCCTATTCCTATAAAACCCAAAATTTCCATGGACCACAACTTCACCCCATACATATGGCACAAGAAAATAGAGATGTTTGGGGTGAATAGCAGGCCACATAAACGCAAAGGAGAACTATATATCAAGTCAAGAAATGCCATAGGATCTGTTCCAGGCTTGCAGAGCCGAGTGTGCAGAATCTGAGCATCGATAGTCCCAAAATAAAGGTAAATTATTGGAGAGGATAGAGATGAGAAAGCATCTCCATGTTTCCTTCTTCCCCAAATGGCACAGACACAGGATGATCTCATTAGCTCATCTGTGTAATTTACACTTCTAATATGGCTGGGGAATAAAACAAATATTCAGAAATAAGCAACAGGATGGGGATAGAAGAGAGGGAAACCTCAAAGCCCTCTCTCATCTAAGTGCCTTCTTTCCTTGCCAAATGTTATATTCCTTTCCTGGGAAGCCCTCCAAGTTTGTGTCTCCAGATGCCACATTGCAGCAGACTGCCTGGAATCCCTCCTACCTACCTCCACATCACTCAAACTGAACAGGCAGGGCAAACACAGGGTGGAGAGAGCATGTTATCCTTATTTATTTCCAGATGGAAAATCAAGACATGGAAATAGGCAACAAAGGGGGAAAAAAAATTAAAACACCCTTAATAATCTTGAAAATAGACTCTTCTTGGGGAAAAAAGGGAAATACAAATCATGAGTCAAAATTTGTAAGTATTGGCAACTGAGCTGTTTTCTGCTGTCAACCTGGGGTTCTGCTAGGTGACTTACAGACAAGAGAGATCAGTATGGGCATAAGGGAAACCCTCATTGCAAGCAAATGTAAACACAATGATCAAAAGTATGAGCAACTGAAGCCCAAAGTTGTTCACTCTTAACTGACTATTTGGGCATAGGTTCATCCTAACCATCAGTATTCATCTGAACGAGGACCATCTCCGAGGAGATCTTATAGCAGCCTTCCAATACCTGAAGGGGGCCTACAAGAAAGCTGGGGAAGGACTTTTCATAAGGGCAATTAATGACAAAACAAGGGGAAATGGGTTTAAGCTGAAAGAGGGTAGGTTTAGATTAGATATTAGGAAGAAGTTCTTCACTGTGAGGGTGGTCAGACACTGGAACAGGTTGCCCAAGGAAGTTGTGGATGCCCCCTCCCTGGAAGTGTTTAAGGCCAGGCTGGATGAGGCTTTGAGCAACCTGATCTAGTGGAAGGTGTCCCTGCTGCTGGCAGGGGGGTTGGAACTAGATGATCTTTAAGGTCCCTTCCAATCCTAACCATTCTATGATTCTATGTAACTGTAGGCTCCTAACAGGGCACCTATCTTAAACACATTATTTCACGTGAAGGAATTTCCTACTGGAAGTACCTGCCAGTCAACGGAGAAAGCTTAGGTAGAAATCTAAGAGCTGGTGCCTAATATATGAGTGAGTGAAGTTCAACAAGGTGAACCCCTCTCCTCTCCAGAGGCAAGAGCCAAATCATCAGTATGTCACCCTCCACCTCTCTTTTCCTAGTCTATGGAAGAAACCTAGAGTGAATCTTGCTCAGTTTGGGGCCTGAACTTAGGTATACTGGAGCTGAGTGGAGGAGCTGGTCGTTTGCTGGAAGCAAAGTAACAGGATCCATGGTTACCAAGGAAACATGTTGATCTTTAGTATTTTTGACACTTAAAAAAATGCACCTGATTTAAATACAGACAAATCTGGTTGAAGAAGTAAATGCAACCAGACCTAATTAGAGAAGGGAACTGGTGTAACATGAGGCTTTCTCAATTCACAGCCTCCTCTCATCCTCTTCCTACATATCTCCAAAGACCGCTGCTATCCTAACTATGTCTCCCTACCTAATTGTCATTTTAAAATGTTCTTTAATGACTGAAAGTAGGTCTGCAGTCCAGAAATAGAAGTCTTAAGGTGCAGAGGTCATTATGTTCCCATCCACCTCGCATGGCAGGCTGGAGTGAAGTCCAGACCCAAATTACCTGAGTATTAGAAAGGAAATACCCCTATGCAGTATTTCATTCTGGTTGCCTTTTGGATGTGATTTTACAACACCCAGCTGGCCTTCAATCCCAGGAAGAAACATTCTTACACCTGATTCTTTCCATCCCTCTCTATTTTTCTCTCCCCTCTCCTTCCCTTGCACAAAGAAAGGCTGGTTAAAATTTATTGTGGGTGGGATTTTGAGGCATGCATCCCATTAAATTTAATGGGAACTGAGCATCTAAATCCCTTAGGCAGCTTGAAAATTTCAGCCTCTATTACTAATGCTCTTCTCATTATAACAAGATTTGTACATGACAGCTCGAGAGCCCTGACTCTGCTATTAGTGATGTGGTTTTGTATCGTGCTGCTCACGGCACCCGGTGTAGGCTGCCTTGCTCACAGCTCAACTTGTCACAAGCGCTGCAGCTGATACGAGACCAGAAAGCAGCCTCTAATTTCATTATGATTGGTGAACTTTCTTATAGGGGGGTTTCCATGAAAGATAACGCTGAGTAAATCTGCCTTTGTTGTGATTATTTGAGAACCATTTAATTGTAATTGTAATCATCAACTTTTGATGTGCAGCGTACAGTAGGATGGACGTGGCCGTGTTGCACAGCTGCATCGTGATATCGAAAGGAAGGTTTTTCAACGATTGTTGTAGAATTTGCTGGGCTGTCAGAATTGCTAGATTCCACCACATTAAGTTTTTCATCAGCATTCTGGTTAATTTACTGAATTTATAATTTAATGAAATTATAATTTACTGAGAGGGCACGACTGGAAAGAGAACAGCTATTTTAAAATTTCATGCACATCCTGCAGGTCTTCATCAGTAAGGTGTTTAACTGTGTTGGTGTTAATCACACCTGACAGAGCAACCAATCTTATTTTCATTAGAGATTTTCCTGTCCCTTTTCATGTCACTCAGTCCCAACTGTACTGTGGGATAAAAGGGGCTAGAAAACCTCTAGAAAACCTGAGGAAAAGCAAACAATGTTTGGACTGTCATGATAAAATCTTGCCTTCTCATGCTTGCAATGGGGAGGATGGGGCTCTTAGAAATGTATAATTTCTCCATAAACAAACTAGGGGTGCTCAGCACCTTCTGTTTTGCTACCATAGTACTTCTAGGGTACCATGTCTCCTTCTGACAGTGTGCTACATGTGACTGAGCTCTGGACTCCAACCATTACTTCTGTAAAGATATGCTTCTGGCTCTTCTTACTTGAAAGTTTAGATTCTCAGAGAAGTCAGTAGAAGTTCAGACACTTTAAAACCTTGGAATATCCAAGCCTGTATTCACAGTGTGAGGGATAGATTTTGTAATTTACTTTTTTTCTTTCTTTCTTTCTTTACACATTACTGCTACAGCTGGTACTGGATCCAAGGACTTCAGGAGTCTTTGTGTTGTTATGAAATTATTGGAATAAATTAGATCAAGACCTTTGGCTGTGTTCCTGCCTAGTGGCAGTGGTCACAACAAAAGGGTGGGTATGCTCTTTGCTGGATTTTATGCACTGCTTTGTTACTAGCTTACCTCCCCTCACCCAGATACACCATGCACAACCCTTGATGGATTTTCTTACGCAGTTTTAATAGTTCTTCCCATAATTCAGGAATTAGGAAATGACACCCTTCCACTAGCTCAGATGCACAAACAAAAATAGTGTCTATACATTAAGACATCACTGCCTCTGCCTCCCCAACCTGTCTCTGTCTCCTCTATGCTACAGCTACAGATTTAGGCAGTGAGCTTGTTGGGCTTTCTGCACACAGTACCAGAATATACTTCAATACTTCAGTACTTCTCATGTAAAGCTCAATCTCCTTTCCTTGAACTAGGACATACCTTTCTTTGAATTTATTTTTCAGCTTTCAAGGAAGGCTCCTGGGGAAACAGGAGCTTTATCACTCCACTGCTCCCAGGGGGAAAAGGAACCATTCTTTAATGGAAGCAAATAATTTTTCCAGGGGTATTCTGGAGCTGATATTGCAAGAAGCTTTAGAAGGAAGCAGATAAGTTTTCTCCACTGCTGCAGCATATCTGACTTGGAAGGTAAGGTAGGAAGGAATGCTAGGAGAGGGCTGAGACAAAAATTAGCCAGACTATTTGAAAATATGCTTGCTAACCCCAGTAATGAAAATACACCAACACTTCATCTTTCCATCATTAAAATGCATGTAAGAGAGGCTAAAAGCCAAAGCCAACTCCAACTGGTACCTCCACATGCACAATACAAAGTTGGGTACACAAACTAGCTGAGGATCCCTATGCAAGATTGCTGTGCTGGTCCGGCTCCTTGCCAAGCTAACGAACCTGCACCTCATCAGTGCTGCCTGGCTGCCCCACAGCACTGCAGCCTCCTGCTGTTTCATCCATGAGCATCTTTCAAGAAAAAATCTAAGCAAACTGTGCTGGGATTAACAGGTGAATAAGCATCAAGCTCTGGAGCCAAATGCAACCATCCTGCATGAGGACTGAAAACATTTGCATTGCAGCTCATCCTTGCCCTTGGTTGTTGGCCAAATTTGCCCTTCTGCTGATGACAGAGGGACACCCCATAATCACAGCAATCTCTGTAGGTCCCAGTTGCATTAGTCAGGAACTGTGGTTCTCAGTCTGAGCTGTGCTGACCTCTCTGCTGCTATTCACTGGGCTGTCTGCACAGAAGTACCAGACGAGGGTGATAAAGAGCATCTAGATGTTGCTGCCATGCAGGAAAACTCTTAATTTTAAACAAACCTGGATTAGGTTGTTTAACATGAATTAATCTTTGCTTTTTTAGCAAGAGTGAGCTCAAAAAACTACAAAATCCCTGCTTACATCTTTTACTTTAACTAGACAGATGATTATTTTTATCTGTACCTACCATACAACATCTTCTCAGGTAAACCATCCATGGACTTCAGATGGGAGTTTTGTCTCCAATAAACAACAAAATAGCTCTACAGCTACACTAATATTAGACTGCCACTGGTTAGATAAGGCTGATAAATTGACACTTTACACCAGTAAGGGACAATCTCTGGCTGTCATTGTTTGGTTTAAAAAACAGGGACTAGTCTTCATCAGGAAATGTATGAGCAGTGGGTGAGGGGAAAGAATCCCAGAGAAAGTGGTAAGGTTAAAAGTAAAGAAGGAAAGTGAAGACGTTAAAGCTTGTTCAGGTGCATATTCAGGCAGAACAAGACATTCTGAGTGTGCAAAAGTCCAGGATCCTCTGCTAGCACACTGCAAAGAGCTGAGAGGCATTTTAGGGGAGTTAAGCAAGGTCAGAAGGATCCACAGCTGGCTACTTTCACTGATCCCAAGATCCACATAGTATCTTGGGAAAGCCCAAATTCTTTGTGTGCAAACTCTCCCTTGGGGTTGTGCCTGGGAACACAGCAGCAGGTAGTTGGAAGCAGCTTTCTGGGCAAAACCCCTTTTTGCTTTAGCAGCTTGAGGGGAAAGTCAAAATTTTCTCCATGATGTATACCTAGCTTCACAGATTACATGACAAAATTCCAAGTAATTAAAGAGCTGATAAAAACGGTGTTAAAAGAGCCAGTATCTCTTCAGAACACTTCAGATAAGACAATCATTGCACCTTCAGAACAATGATTGTCTTCTTTGAAGACAGAGATGAAAAACAAGTTGAGTTGTTGTTATATCTGATAAGATATGAACAGAAATCTGTACAATGTTATTACAGATATGAATGATACCGGAGTTGTGGTTACAGGAATTGTAGCAGGAAGGCTTTAATGTTCCAGATGGAAACTGGAGAACAAATGCTACTTATTACAGTGGGCCTCAGATTCTTTATTGTGGTTACCAACACATTTCTTTGCTGTGTGGACTCTAATAAACAAGATGCTTAACACTTGGCTTTAGGGGAGCGATATGTTCAAATAGGAACCTTACTTATAACAAATAATTTTGTTATGAGTGATTCAACATGAGTTTATTTTATTCAAATTAAAAGCAATTTTAAAGAGAAAGTCTGTAAGCAATGTTTTTCCAAAGAGAAAATGGAAAATTTAAGAGTACTATTTAGTGGAATTATCTGAAATGAGGAGCTTGGTGACCAAACTTCATAAGTATCGGATGTGTTTAAGTTATAGATTCAGCCATCACCTGGAAATGACACATGAAATAATTTTCTTCTTACCAGTGCTGGGGACAATACTGACAGATTTAGCCTGAGCGTATTATGAAAATTTACAGGCCGATGAGAAAAAGTCAAGCAGAGAACCACAAGAATAACAAAAGTTCACCAAAGCATGAGAAAAGCATGAAAATAAGTCTTAAAGGGCTTAAATAAAAGCAAAGGAGATTTTAGTTAGAGATTAAGGAAAACTCTCTAGCGTGAAACCAGTGAAATGCTAGGCTAAACTCTTAGGTGATGGAAATCCCCATGCAGTAAGTTTTGAAGAACAGATCAGACAGACAGCCACTAGGAGCAGTTAATTATACATTTACCTCCTTTGAGGCAGAGATGGATTAGATGATCTCCCAAGGTCCCTTCCACTCTTATAATTCCTATTTCATCTATGTAGCATCTCCCGCTTTTTCACTTCTTTAATGAAGCAGAGGAAGGAGACAGTGCAAGGGAGTATTTCAGGTGCTTAGCCAGCAGGATGAAGGACACAGCAAGCAGAGCGAATTGAAGACTGAAGTCCAGAGGAAATTAACTTATGACTTGGGCAGGAGAAGAGAGGATATACATTGCATCCTGTCCTGACTGTCCTTAACATTCCCCCTGAGCTGGATCACTCCTGGCACATGAGGAAAGTAGTCCCTAGCCTAAAGGCAACTTGGAGCTCGTTTGAACAAATAAAACACCCCTATATTTAAGTTTTTTCTATCCTTCTGCTCTTTACATTTTCCCCTGATTCTTAAAGCCTGATATTTTCTCTGCTATATCCCACAGAAACGTCATTCCTCATGAAAACAGGAAGAAAAATACAGGGCAGTTAGTATAATCTACTTTCTTAAAATTAGTAATTACCATGGTGAGTATAGTGCATTTCCAAGGCAGTCTCTGGTGTTACTAGACTAATTCATTCACATCATGCTATTATTGAGTCTTAAATCTCTATTTCTCGGTCTGTTTGTTAAAAACAAAGTGCTTCAGCATAAAAGGGAGTCAAACAACTTGGATAATTCAGCCCTCTCAGGTTGCTATATATTTCTTCTCTGCTCCATCAGTACCTCTGAATTGTAGTTCCCAAAGCAACCAAACCTCAGTCTTCAACCACAGTTTTACATCTGCCAGGGAAAGGGATAAGAGCTGTACACTGATTTGTGTACTCAGTAATCCTAATTCCACAGCTGCTCGTTTCCACAAGAGGGCAGAGGATGAAGTTTGCCGTGTGTCGATTCCTACAGTGTTATAGATGACTGCCCAGTGACTGTTTGCCATAAAGTGGAATCAGCCACATATTATTCCCCTATATCACCACAGTATTCTTTACCTACAGTGTTACGATGATATACAGCATGTTGGATCACTCTCAGGCTGATGTGCTGTATACTGCAGCCCCCAGCCTAGCGCTTTCAACACTGCTTTGTGCAATTCGACTCTCTGCAGCCTGAACTAAGGTCCATATTGCCCAGAATGGAAGTGCCAGGCAGTGAAATACTTGCCGGAGTTTTGCACAGTCATCAGTTCCTCTGTCCCTGCACCACAGCTACTACACATGTACTAAGTACATGCAGCAAGATATGAGCTACCAGCTGGATTTTATTAAAAAAATGCTTTCTTCTTTTTCTCCCTAAAATAAATAAAAATAAAATGTAAGCAATCCTATTTTCAGTAAGAGAAAAAGCTGCTGTCATGCTGGTATAGTGCATAATGGAATACAGTTGCACTGTATTTTATTATGATTCAGTGTGTTTTCATGTTAGTTGCCAAGGATTCCATGGCTTAACATGAATTCTAAAATAAGATTAGTATTCCAAATAAAATACTTTTGAAATATGTATATTTCCCAATTCATTCTAATAAGCTTCAGTAAATGCACAGTACTGCTTGTGGGTATAATTTGAATTCAGGGGGGAGACAGCTAAATACAGCCATTTGAGACCAGTGTTGTATCTGGGCACATAAAGGCAAGATGAAAAGATGTCTGGGTCAGCAAGTCCACTTTACAATAGGCTCCATAGCCATCAGAGCCAGAACATAGGAGGCCTGGCCAAAGAATACTGCACAGATGCACATTTCCCAGCAGCCTCCAGATTTTCTGGGACTTTCAGGACAAGAGTTTTCACATGATGCTCTGTGTGACATGAAGAAAATGGGGCAGTGGTCCCTCACAACCTGCTCGGGTAACATGGTGTAGGAAGGAATCACGCATCTGAATTTTACTGTAACCGCCCAATATATTAAGTTTTCAATAGCCTTTTAAAAATCAAGAGATTCTTCCACATTCTGGAGCATTGACCACTCCATCATTCAAACATCACCAGCAGCTCCAACACTGCTTGTACTTCATTCATCCGAATTACTGCAGCAACTAATCAGGCCCACATAAGTTGCCTTTTTCTACCTTGAGATTTATCTTATTGGTCAATCACCTTCTTGGGTCAGTGAGGCTGGAAACAGCCAAGAAACTAGGTTTAAACACAAGTAAAAAAATCAGTATCCAACAAAGCAAGTTCCTCTGGTCCTTCATAGAAATTTAAAACACTTGCATTGTACTTTTGCAATGCAGATGAGACAATGATACAGCACAAACCCACTGCTAAGAAAATAACTACCAAAAAAAAAGAGGAATAAATTGTAGTAAAGGATCTTTTCTGGTTCAAGCTTAAGGCTACATCTACCTCCAGACCACAGATGGGTGAGGAGAAACCTAAACCAGCACCCTTGCAGGCAGGCTGCAGAAGCACATCCCAGGAGGGAGTCATGTGTATCCCTCTGGGAAGTCTGTGTATTGTTGTGGGAGCTTCTCAGCAGGAGAAATTGCCACCCCAGGGAGCCCCATGCTGCAGCAGCCTCCCTGCACACAACCAGCAGCTTCCAAAATCCTCCCATTTCCCTGCAAGCACCTCCTGGCCCCTGGGTAAAAAGCATGATGGTTCAGCACCACCAGGATCTGTGATACACTGAGCACGTGTGCACACTCAACACAGGTACCTGGTAAGGGCTGAGCCCCATCCCTTCCTCAGGAGAGATGGAGCCAGCCAGTCCAGGTGGGAATCACCCCCCACGTAGCGTAGCCACACACACACTAGCAAATACTTCAACCTGTTCTCAGGTCATCTATTATAGCCTTGCAGGTGGTCCTTCATTTTGAGACTACGCTGGAGCTGAGGCACAGTGATGAGAGCAGTCATTCATAGCAGCCATGCAAAGGGTCAAACTTCTCAGCTTCCCATAAAGCACCGGAGCAACCACAAGAGCAAACAGGCTCTAAAGTTTGTGAGAAAGAGTCATCCTTCACACAGCACAGCCATGCTAGCTCCTGTTGGTCTCACCTCTCCTCCAGTGCTCTGCAATGTCACATCTTTGCTGAACAGTGAGAAAAACCTTTCAAAATGCAGCCAGTAGTAGGGCCACCCATGGTAAGAAAAATGACTAACGCCCAGAGTTATGAAGTAGCCATGACTTTCTGACAACCTTACTCCCAGGGGACCCTTTTCGTATTCCTCTGCTGTTTTGTTTTTCTCTCCTCATTTATTAAGACTGTATAAAATGCTTACTGAGTGGACTTCAGGTCCAAAGCTGAAGGATGATGTATTTCTAGCTAAGGGCCTTTGTAAAGAACTAGCTAGAAAAGAGGTGGTAGCATTAAGCAGCGAGATAGCTCTGTAATTACTGGGTCTCATATGGGAACAGAAGACTGATATACTGGGGCCAGAAAAGTGCTGGAAAGAGAGCAAGTCGAGAAGACAATATGTAAAGGAAAGGAGAAGCAGCATGGAGATTAGTGGGTAAAGAAAAAGGATCTGTAGAGACCTCAAAGAGGTGCAATAACCAGGGACCAGGGTGAAAGATGACATCACATGCTGTCCATGATGGTATGTCTGTGACTGGTGAGGGACAAGAGAAAGGGCCAGACCAGCCCTGACTTCTGGAAACGGGGCACATCCATAAACCAATAGGCATCTCTAGTGCCCTCTCATAATTCAGGTAGTCACTCGATCCCTTACATGAGAGGACAATAAATTGAAGTGCCTTATCACTGACTTACAATAGCGCAGAAAATACTGTGACATTAACTCCATTAGCTACTTCCACCGCTGGAATGAGAAATCCAGGCAATGCTTCGTGGCTGGTGTGTAGTTCCTGGACAGTGATAAGCTTAGATGTTGACTTGAGCAAGTTTCAATGGGAAACTTAGGAGTGACTGTTACACAGATAAGAAAATGTAAAGTCACAAGTCTGAGTCCTGGTATAAATAAGAGCAGGACTTTGACCCATATATTTTAGAGGAAACTGTACCTATGACATCTCCACAGCTCTCCACGCTCACTGACAGTCCTCTGGCCAGACAGCACACAAGTATTTGCACAAAACAATATCTGTCCCAAACATTACTGCCCATTCATAACCATATCAGACCTATATAGGGTAAGAAAAGCAGCCTGGCCACAATCAGTAATTATGTCAGACTGTGATGTTGTTTGGCTTTCTGGCCACACTACACAGTGGACAATGTTTAATTAGAATTAAATTGACTTATCTTACAGTACTGAAAAACAAATTAGGAACTTGTCTAGATTACTGTAGATATGCACCCAGACATGAGATAATTATGCTGTTGTGAGACACCCTGCCACAGGTTTCAAACTGTTCTGCCACTTGTCCCTCATCACCCAAGGACACACAGACATAAATGCTGAGATTTGCATCCCCTTTAAAATGGCCTTGTGCGGGGTGTGTTACACGCAGTGTTGAGAAAAGCAGGTACACGCAAGTTCTTGGTAAAAGAAGTTATTAAAATAAATGCTGAGAGAGAAAATAAATGTGTTTTATAAGAAGAAAACATATTTCAACGCAGCAATTTATTACCTGAGTCTACAGAACAGATCTGATTGATCCAATGACAGAGTGTCAATACTCTGATATTTTGTGTGGTAATAATTATGTTCTGATCTGCTTTAGCCTACCTTGCACTTAATGGAAGCTTACAGATTCTGGGGAAAAGAGATTTCAGATAAGTCTGATTTCTACTTTCTGGTCATTTAAAATGTTTCCTACAGTGAATTTGCGTGTTGAAAAACACTGACTTGAACAGCTAAAAATATTTTCGCAAAATGGGCTTCTTTCAGAAACTGAAATGGTTCGTTGCTATAAATTGGTATCTAATGTCTTTAGGGTGTTTATAACTACAAAGCCTAGACCTAATCTGTTTTTTTACAGATTTTTTTCAAGTTAAGCATTAAAAAGAATTAACTAGAAACTTGAGAACAGTTATCGGTTTCACTCTTTTTTCTGGGGAGCTATCACAAAAAAACCCCAAACCAAACCAAACCGTTTTCACTCGTGTTATTTTTCTCATTAATATGAACATTAAAAAGTCTGAAAAAGTCTGAAATAAACTGCAAAAGTTTTATCTTCTCTTTTTAGTTTTGGTGGAAAATAGAACTTTCAACCACCCCTAGGGAAGCCAACTGTCTTGTTCTCTGTAAAGCATAGACAGGAGAAGTAAAATGGAGCAGGAGAGGTTTTCTCATATGAGCTCTATTTGTCCATTCTTTAGTCTCCCACCCAATCCACAGACTTCTTGAACTAATTAACCAGTAACATAATTTATCCTTGGCATAACTCTACCGGCAGTATCAGGGATTGTATTCAGCGCAATACCGAGATGCATATTAACTCCATTAGATGTGGTATGGGAAATATATAATCTTATTATGCTGATAGATATATTCTTATTATACTGACATATACCCAAACTTCTTTTCTTCCCAGAACAACTAGAATATAACCACTCATTCCAAAGCTGTCACTGGGAATTTGGAGAGATGTATTCCCAAAATAGTGCATTTCTATGGTCATTAAAATTAAAGAGTATTTTTCTAGTTGAGTATAGCAGAAGATGAGGCAGAACTTCCAACCTGGACGTGGTCAGGATGTCATTTTCTCTCTTCTGTCTAACCAAAGTTCCTTCATCGTTCTAAGGTAAATGTGATATTCTCCTTCTCTTTTACTCAATTTTACAACGTACTATAGCACTAAAGGGCTGGAATACTGCACACCAAAACTGGCTGCTGGAGATGTTCTTTTAAATGTTTTGAGGTAGAATGTATTATTCAAACAAAAGGCACTTCATTATTTTACTTGATATGGAAATATCTTATTTTAGTCAGAACAAGCAAAACTCTCCAGTTTTCATTATCATCACCAGGTTCAACTCTGGAGCATAATTATTAGTATATGAGCTGTGGTACTTGTGATTTTGCAGATGTAGACCAGCCCTTCCCAGATTTGATGAGCTGTTATTCTGAATCAAAACCCAAGGACTCAGGAAGACTGAAAGCCTCCAAGTCCATCCTCTGTTTAAAAAGGAATCTGAATATTCAACATTTGAACATTTGTTCACCTGCTGGTATAGTACCAAGTTTGCAGAGCGCTGTGGAAAATTTAACCAAAATTTTTTAATCTAATTTTTTTGTGCTTGTGATTCTGGCCACAGCTTATACCAGAGCCAGGATCATATTTGCTGGACAACTCAAAACCATGGCTGAAAGTGCTTCATCCCAGTTTGATCCTAAAGCATGATGAGTGCTCACTCAGCCAGAACAGTTCTTATACTAAAACTGCTTTGGCCATTTTGCTCAAACTCCAACCTTGAGAAATAGTGTAAACAGCATCTGTGCTGCCCTGTCGTCAGCTGTGGTTAGGAATGGGGATGAAATCAGGAAATCCTGGAGATGGAGGAAATTCAGTGCTTTCCTCCTTTATACCTGTTCCCAAAAGAGCTATAGTGAGTGTCCAAGTCTGGCTTGGTTTATCGCTCAGCTGTGGTCCAGAGAGGTGCTTTTAAACCAACGCTGCTTCCACCTCCTCCTTAGACCTTCCTAGCACGAGTCTTTTGAAGACAGAGTCTGTGCTGCCTTTTCCTCTTCTCTTTCTCTGTATATTGGTTTAGGCACCTGCTGCTAAGGCCTCCCTTGTTCTTTTGCTGAAGAGTTCTTGACTTTGAAGGGTAAGAAAAACACCCTGCTACGAAAGACGCCGAAGAAATCTGCAGTGCTTTTTTGATGCTTTGGTAGGTAAAATTGACCTAGATATCACAAACAGCGGGAGGAGAAAAATGCAAATACTTTTCCTTCTATATAAAATTATTCAACACAACAGAAAACTAAGGGAACTGAGAGGTGAAGGATGATTTATAAGGGCAGATGTGGGAATATTCCTTCTACTTCCCCAGCTGTGGATTTCTGATGTGCACAGCTGTGTCTTCTTTTTCCCTGTTTGAACCACTGTCTCTACAGCACAAGTCCTCTGACTTATTTTTCCTCCTAAAATCTTTGCTTCAGCTGGCTGTTTCTTATTAAGCTTCCCCCAGAGATATATGTATTTTTAAGACATTAAAATAAAGAAAGAAAACCTAAAAGAAGCCATATGTCTGTGCTCAGGCATGTGTGTGTGGCAAAGCCTGTCTTAAAAATAGTCTTTCCTTTTACCCTTTTGTTTTTTAATGTTTGCCTAGAAAAAAACATTCATTTCCCATTTCAGGGGCCTATAGTTCTGAACAAATGTTGTAATTATGCTTCTCAAAAGCAGATAAGTGACAGGTGAAAAAAATTAAACTCACTTAGGCAAGGCAGGTTTAGAATATTTGTAATGAAATGAAATTACTTCACTGAGTCCCTCTTTTGGTTTTAAGGCCCAGAAATCATGTTCATTTAAGTTTTTCCTGCATTTTTTCAATGCATCGTAATTAAGTTCCAATTTGTGACATCTCTCAAGTCAGTTAGATTTTTAAATTACATGTCTGCTAAGAGGATGCAGCCAGTGTTGTACAGCTAGTCAGCAGGACAGCACATTGATACCTTTGCATCATTGGCACTAGTCAGCTGGAAACATAGAAAAAACTAAAGTATTCGGGATACTCTGGTTTCTTCTCCAGAGTCCAGCACCAATACATCTAGCACAGGATCAAACCTTTGCAAAACTTTTAAATGGTTCAGCTTCATGCACAAAAGAAGACTCATTTCAGGGCCACTGCTGGGGCAATTACAGCAGCTCCAAGCAAATATTTAGTTCATCCCCATCCACATCAGCTCTGCAGGAGCTATTTTGAGTCTGTACAGTGTGACCAGACAGGTTTCACAGCACGGTACCACTATGCCCCAACCAACGGTGCTGAGGACACAGAGAAGGTCCCTCCACTTTTCCTTTGACTCCCTTCAAAAGCAACCCCAGAGAGGCCAAGATGTTACTGTACAAAACCTACAAGACCTTTAAACAGGGGTGCTCTGTGTGAAGGCATAGTATGTATCACTGTCTGAGCATCAGCCAGAGGGTAGATCTTGCTCTGGTAAAGGAAGAAAAGCAGTTGCTGATGAGCCTGTACCAGTTCACTCTCCTGCTCCTTTTTTATTGCAAGTCACTGAGAATAAACATGGGGAAGCAGTTTAAAATAGCTTTTAATTATCCCTCAAGCACTTCTATTATGCAGTTTAGCCAAGGCACTGTGATTCTGCCCATTTTGCTTTCCCATAGACTATTACCCATGAAGTCCAGAGAGCTTTTCTTTCAGCTTTCCCTCCATCCCCTCTCCCTCTTCCCTCTTATTTCCTCTAGAATGAAAATTCCCAGAGGACTATGACTATGCAAGACCTGTGGAAGCTGCACTCCTAGGAGTTCAAAGCAACACCGCACTCCTTCAAGTCCAGCACTGGCAAATTTTAAGTTCTATTAATGGGTCAAGAGACCAATAAGCTCGCTTTACCATCTCAGCAGATAGTTTTGTTCCCTAAGCTAACATCATAGGCAAAGCCATAATTCAACTCCCAGCCTCTGCTTCCACCCGTGAACTGAGATACACTGTCATCATTGTTCCAGCAGGAAAAGTTTGACATGCAGGACTGACTTCAATCAATGTTTTTACAACCTTCATATAAAATATTAAGTATTTCAAATGAAATCATACATTTATAAACTTAATTAGTCTACAAAAGTATCTCATACCATCAATTTGTAAAAGTTTTAAAGTTAACTACAGATGATACATATTTGATGCAAACCATTGTAACTTGATAATAAAAAGATTAGTTATAGAGCTATAAAGATGTTATGCCAGGCTTTTACAGCTGATCATTAATATTGTAAAATGTAGTTATGTTTTTATGCTTTGTTGGTTGACAAAAACAACCAGATTCTGAAGGAGACCCTGAACTTTCTTTAATAGAAGTCTTAAATTGACCCATTCAGAGAAACATCTTCTTAAAGGCTATAAAATACTCCTGCAGTCTGCAGTGCTCCTCATAAATAGGTCAGTAATCAGCAGAGACCTCAAAGTCAAAAACCTCTATTGGGTATGTAGCTGCTACAGTTCAAAAGCAAATAAAATCTGACATAAGGAACAGAAGAACCATCCTTTGTTTATTTTTTGTAATAAATTTAGAATGGCAGTTAACAGTCAGAAGTAAAACACACCAACCTCACTCGGTGGAGGTTTGCACTGGTGTGGAGGATGGATTGGTAGGTACGACATGCACTAAACAGCAGTAGGACATGTGAACAGACAGGAAAAAACAGGAATTTATGACTTTTTTTTAGGTCATGCAGACATACTGACAGGCATCAGGATTTGCCCACACAGGAGCACTTAGGGAAGCAAACCCAAACTAAGTTCTGAAACTGATCCCTTTAATGTATTAACTAGGATGGTGGTGGCCATTTAAGTTCTGATTAGGAATGATCACACTGGAATTATTCTCTTTGGTGGTGAATTTCACTAAATTTATTCAAAGCCACTCACAATTGTGAACTGGGAAACCCACATGGGGCTTTACTGGGTTTAGTTAATTCACAGGGGCAACTATTTTGGACAAAGCCTGAGCATCTCCATGCAGTCAAGGGCTCATCAGCACGTTGTGCTGCTTCCCACACTGCCCACCCTGGCCTCTCTTCCTTATTGCTACAGCCTAACTTGCATTTTACTTTTCTTGGAGTATCCATAGGAAACTTAGGGAAGCCTCAAGCCTAGGATCTGCATTTTTCTGTACAATTAATAACAATGTGCTGGAACGATGAAAGACCTATTGATGCCCTGATAGATTGTGAGAAAAACGAAAGTGTTGTTTTGGGGGTTTTTTTAAAGCTGCATTTTAAATCAGCTCATTACACATATTGTTTTATTTTATTTTGCACTGCATGACATCAGCATTCTCTATTTGCTATTCACTGGAGGTTAAAACATCCAAATGGATCCTGCTTCCAGACCTACAGTCCAAGTCGTGATTTGGTTAAGCAAGATTGGCCAGATTTTTTCCTGGAAAAAATCCATTCAAAATCAGGAAAATTATTCATCCCACCAGATAATTTGGCTTGGAAATTATATTTTCTTTTAAAGTAATTTAACAGAGGCCTGTGCAAATCCAAGCAAATTTCCACTGACTATGAGAGTTTTCATATAAAATCAAAATAAAATCTGTATTTTTCCCAAGAGGCTCCACACTTTGATTTGCATCAAACCCCTAAAGATATTTGTTACATATAACTCAGTTGATGGTTATTTTCCCATTCTTTTCTTTTGCAGGGTTTGTTGGTTGGTTTTTTTTATTCCTCCCTGAAGAAGTCTGAGACTGGAAAGTGGACAGAGGCAGGCCTACGTGAAAGACATTTTCTTCGTTATTTCATCCTGTCCAGCTTAGAAAGAGGATCCTGGAAGTCAGAGAAACATCCATTTAAGGGTGTGGAGCCTGCACCAAGTGTGCAGCTGTGATGGGATGGAGAAGGGATGGGTCAGGGTTGACACCAACACAGGCAGACTCGTTGAAGTCATGACCTGATGCTGGTGTCCAGTGACAGCATTATCTGCAGAGCTCTCAGGGAGGAGGACGAGGGGAACGAAATAATTTAATAACTTGGAAAGTATTTGTATTAAGTGGGGATAGGAACAGGGTATTGTGGAATCAAACCCTAAAGCAGTGTCAGGAAACCGTTATACTCAGAAAAAGTCCTTCCAGTCTCTTAAGTCAGAAGATCCTCTTCTTTATTTTACTCCTTGATTTTGAGCTAGTTCAGTTTCAGAGGAAATTGTGGGGACTGGATTAAATACCATGCTTGGCTTTTCCTCCTAAACCATGAGCATTAGATGGTCAACACACAAATATTTTCCAGCCAGAGCTATCTGCAGGTTCAAAATGCAAGGTAATTGGCAAGTCTAAATTGTTGATAACAAATAAACATTTACTTTAAACAAAAAAAACTAAAAAGCTTTTATCTTGAGGAGTCCAGGAATAGACACAGAACCACGTGGCTTAATAAATTTCACAAGTCAACCCCATCAGAGGACAAGAAGTTATTATATCTGAATTATCACACTAAGAGATCCTGCTGTAATCTCTACTAGAAAAACCTCACCAAACTAGAGGACAGTTAATGTACATTCAGTACCAGGGACCACAAACACCTACCTCTGTGCATGGTATAGACAACAGGAGAAGACCAGCCTGCAATTAATGTCACAGAAGGGAAAGTCATCTTCTTGCAGTCACCATCCTGACACATGTCCCAAGCACTGAACACGAGAGGACTGAAATCCTCCATGCCCGCTGCCACCATCAGCTGGCATTTGTCACAGATAAGATCTGAAGATAGAAGATCCAAAATGCAGTTGAGTCCCAGAGGACTGCAACAATCAGGACAAGGTTGCAAAGTAGGAACAAATCCATGATGCGTGGGCAGAAGATACACTGATAAATGTCAAGACTGGCCATACACAAGACACGAGCATCAGGTACATGAACACACAAATCTGTTGTAATTTTTAAAAACATCAATAACCTTAAGCTTAAACCCTGCTTTATCTGCCTTTACTGTTAGGAGTGTGTGATATAAATACAACTGCATAAGAGAAAAACTACAACATATATGACAGTGAATAATTATTGATCATGCCACAAAACATATCCTAATGGCACTAATAAGATCACTTTGTATCTTCTCCTGATGCCTACACCAGCCTGGCTGCAGTAGATCTCCACCTGAAGCCAAGGGAGTTATCCAGAATAACAGGCCCAAACTAGAAACTTAAATATTTCCATTTCTCACACAGCTACATTTAAGAGAAAAACTCTGATGGTTCTTATTTCACGTGTCTGCTGCCTTTTCTTTTTTTCCAGCTTTCATGTTTCTTGAGATAAATATTTTTTGTTATTCTCCTTGGAATGAATTACATGTGGTAAATATAGTCAGTATGTTCTGATCTTGGCTTGAAGAAAGCTTACTGGCCTGGTTAAAAAAACAACAACAACACAACAAGAGAGACCCAAAACAAACAAACAAACAAAACCCCACCAAAAAAAAAAAAAAAAACCAAAAAAACAACCCACATTTAAAAGCTTACACGTTAAGATTTAAGATGAATATAAACAGTAGGTTGGCTCCTGGTCTTGAGCTTTATTGCAGTGCAGACACAGCTGAAATTAGTTTTAGAAATTAGGTTTTGGTTCCTGAGCTCCTTTAAAAAAATGTTACTTCCCTGCCTGTGCACAGTATATCTGCTCCACTGATGGAGATGTTTTAGGAATGGAGCTGTTCGGGAAGCTGAGGCTGGGCTGCTTCACTTCAGGGCTGCTCAGGGAAGGAAGAGACTGAGAGCTGTGTGTTCAGGGCATCCCAGAAGTTAAGTCTTAAAAAACACTTTGTGTTTACAAATGAGACATTTACAAACAATAATGAAAATTAGCATTTTTTACTTTCTTCCCTTTGCAGAGGAGGAGGCTCAGGAGTGGGCAAGCTGTCATTTCTGATTACCCAGGAAGGGTCTGCAGAACCTCTGCTTCTCTACACCTGCTCGAACCACCTCAACCAGGCTGCAGACAGTCTAACACGAGCAAATAAAAGGAGGTATCTGCTTCCTTCATTCCTAGCACTGTACAAAAGGAGCAGCACTGGTTTTCCATCCACCTCTGATTACACAAATGGGAAACACCTTCATAAATCTTTTCAAGCTCAGTCTTTGTTAACTGCTGTCCCTTTAATTCAACATTTCTGCAGCATCTAGTTTCACCTTTTCATACTCTGTTTTATTTTAATGCTACTTAGCTTCACTGAGGTATAAACCTCCCTCCAACTTTTTTTTGGTTTTGTTTTTTTCTGTTTTCCAAGATGTTAGACTTCCCTTCCCTTGGATTTTTATAAAACACTAAATCACCTGCATTAAAGTACTTCCAGTATTTCACTGAAAGAAGTTATTTACCATTGCACCCAAGAGTGACAGCAGTTTTTTATTCTCAAAATGCAGGCATGAAACACCTCTGAGTCTGCCTCCACCACAGCAGAACATATGTCACTTTTAATCAAACTAACTGCTTCTCTGTTTATTAATCTAAACTCCCAATCCAATCTAGAGATGAGAGGGAGGAAAACAAAAACAAACAAAAAAGAAAGAAACAAAATCTTGACAACAAGTCTGCTGTCTCATCTAATAAAATTGCAGTAAACTACCCAATCGAAAGTCTCTGGAAAAAAGCAATCACTCAGGATCCAGTGGGGAAGATGATCTTTGGCTACTGCCTCCAAAAGATGACTGGTGACACTGGTTCTGTGGCTCTCTGAAGATGGAGGTGGCTCCTTTTAGACTTCGCTTCACGCTGTTATTTCTTCCTCTTTGTTTCACAAAGCTACTTTCAGCAGCTTATTTTAAAGCTGCTTCTTAATTCTACTTGCAGCTGAAGGTAGTTGGGTTTTCAGAGACAAAAAACAGCACTTTGAGGAGCCCTAGGAAAGGCTGTACAGAGCACCTGAGAGAAACCTGCTGAAAATAAGTTGAAATATTACATGCAGTTCCAGAGTCTTCACTGCATTCATGTGCCTGTATTGAAGATGTGGGCTTAAGTTTACAAAATGTCTACAATTTCTGTGGTTTCAAACTCCCTTACCTCCTTTCCAAGCTTCAATCAGGACCATGTTCTCCAGGCATAGGTTGAAAAACGTGGTGAGACTTTACAATGCCCTAAAATTGTGATTGATCTTCCCTCTCATTGTCCGTTAGGTTCCTGCAATGATTCAGGATGTTACAGGCTGAGGCATTAACAGCTGTAAGTGTTCATTAAAGGCACTGGGCCCCATGCTGGAACCAACATAAGGGAACAGCGTGTAGCACCACATCAACACCTATTTAGTTTTACAGTCCTATCAGCCCTACCCGGTACAACAGTGCATCTCAGCAGAATGAACTGAAACGTCTCATTGACTTAATGCTTATCTCCATGCTCTCAGCTCACCTTTCAAAAAAGCACCACTCAGCCAACAGAGCCCGGCTGCTGTGCATGCAAACACACTCTGTTCTTCAACGTGTCACTTCAGAGAGGTTGCACACAGCTGGGTTGCATGTAGGCAGCTGCCAGGAAAACTTCGCTGTTGAAGAGAAGGATTTGCAGTGGCTCCAGAATTGAGGGCAGAAGGAGAATAAGGTACCATGGCATCCCTTGCAAAGGCATGGGGAGCTCTTCCAGCCCCCAGGTTTTGAAGTGATCGGTAGAGACATCCCTGCTTTTTGCAGTTTGTGAGCAGTAAGGGATTAAAATTATTAGCAAGGACATTAGAGCTGTTCATAGGATGAACTCACACCCTCGGACAGTGAGAAATTATCGTGATTAGTTAGTCAGAATGATTAAAATTTCACAGGGTGAACTGAGATCCATGGACAGGGAGATGTAATGATTAAGTGGGTCATGTCCACCACCTCATCAGGGGGAGGCTCAGATTCATGGGCAGCAAGATGGTTATTAACATGGCGACATCAATAGTTATTAACCTGGCTGCATCAGCGTTGTTCACGGAATGAACTTAGCTTCACAGGGGGAAGACGGGAAGAAAACGATTAACAAAGGAACTTAGCAGTGCTCTCAGGGTGAATTAAGATGTATGGACAGAAACAGGATTAATGCAAATACATCAACGTTGACCACAATGTGACCAGACTCACAGGCAAAATACTCAGATTAACACGGTCTTGTCATGTCAACTTGCTAGATGTCTCCTCGTTAGGACGGCTTGGGCAGTGACCGTGCCTCCAGAATTCAAGGTTAAATGTTACCCAACTTGGCAACTGGTGAAATCAAGCCAAAAGGGGAAGTAATTATTTAGTCTAGACAGACCTTAACATCTGTACAAATGTTGTGATGTCTGTTGGTTGGTGCCAAATACATCAATTAGTTTTCAGAGAAGCAAGATTAGAAACTCTGACATCTGTCTGGTCTTCATTGCAAGAGGCCGACAGGTTTTCACAAAGGGTTAATGAAACTCAGGATTCAAGACAAGTTTCGATACTTTGCAAACTTCCTATGTTAGTATAGAGGCAACAAGTAAGAGCTGCATATACATGTAGCCTTTGCACTCCCATATGATATAGTATAGCATAAAACATCCAGCAGCTACAGAGGCAGTGCCAGGCACACAAAATCCACATTCAGCTAATGATAAAGCCGATTAAACTGATAACCTTGCAGGCTAAATCTCTCTTTTCACAGGACAGATACAGCAACACAATTAATTACCACCTAGCTGGGTGCTGCAGCTTAGAGACACTGGCACAGCTGGGATTTTCGAGGAGGAGTGGGGGAAACACTCTTTGTACAACTGCAATACTTCCCTTTCTGGGGTGACCCTGGATCTATGCCCCAGTTTCTGAAAAGCTGGAGTCCAGTTCATACCAGTCAACACCAATACATCATGATTATCCAGTCTATATGACAGTTCTTTGAGCCCTTGGGCACACTTAAGAAATTTGGAGATGTATTATAAATGCATTGTTAATGTCAGAAACAGCAAGGCAGAGAGCAAGAGCTGCTACTAAATTCCCAGAAAGAGATTTTCCTGGACAATGTCTTTTGGCCACTGTGACTACTAGTCAAACTCTTCTTTCAGTATTTCAGCCAATGATACACCAAATTGCTTCCTAAGGCTTGCAAATGCCTACCAACCCTTAGTTAAGAACAGAGGGCAATGATCTCAGAGGTGGAAAACTGTTACATGCTCCTATTTTGAGACCAGAAGGAAAACAAAGAAAACAAAGTCGGCAGAGGATTGAAGTGTCAGGAAAAGCTGGCTCCTATGGACTGGGTACAGTGCAACTCTGTGTACAAAGAGCTAGCTAATTATTTCTTACTGCGTATCAGCTAGGGCTGGCCTGATTAAAATAGTAAATCAGCCAATGCCTCTGTTTTTATGCTGCAAGAATCCATGTTTGTGTTTGCATATTAATTAAGATATGCTAAGTGGTCAAAAGTGTTTACTAGGAAAAAGAAAATAGATTGTAACCTGACAGAAGCAAACACAGGAGTGTGGAACACCAACTTTTCAAAAAACTTCCTCTGTTTACACTTTACCCATTAAAATGATGAGCGGTTTCCAACCACCTGTGATTTCCTTCCATCAGGTTTTAAGGGAAAATGTCACTGTTATTTGTATCCAATGACTTGTTTCCACTTGGTGGGAAAATAGGAAGAAAGCTGCTGTCAGGCTAGAAAGCTGCATAACTTTATAAGTTCCAACATATTTTTTGGCTGTTCTTCCCCACGTACTATGCAATATCAGATTAATGTCACTTTCAGCAAAGCTTGGAGTATTGATGTTGAAACATTAAAGCTATTTCATCAATACCAGGTTTGGAAAGAGATCATTTATGGTCATTAGAATAGAAAAGCATTTATTCTGGACATCAGAGAAATCCCCACGGGTCCTAGAGATCATGCTGCAATCCCCATAATGCCATTAATATAATGGCCTCTTTCTTTTTTATTAGAATTTTACAGCTATGTAAGATGTAAGGAAAACTATCAAGTCAGTGGAGTCCAGCACCCTCCAGTCATTCATGTCACAGAGTCCATATGCTGTTCTCTGCTGGCTTTCCTGTGTGAGAAACAGCATTCATTAACTGCTATCACTGAACCTTTTCTCTTAGCAGCTATAGGACGCTATGGGGCTAATATCTCCAGCAGGATGTTAAAATACCCTGTCCCAGTTACAGAGTACAAAGCAGCTGCAAATGCCCTACTTTAGTTTATCCTCACATTATGCTAATTCAACAAAGAACACTTCAGGTCTGGGGCGTTTTTCCCCATATTGTTCCAATTCAGAGCTCTGAGGGCTGAAGCCAGGATCACATCTCCATCAGAGCAGCACCTGCAGCCCCATCATAAGGTGTGAAAATGTTTCTCACCAGGAATTCAGAAGCATCTTTTACCAGCCCAAAGGGATGGGGTGAAAGATCTGCTGCCACCTACACTCTGAATGTGGACACTTTGGTCTCCCACTTTTTTTGCACCATTTTTACATCAACTCAGAGACATCACTAGATCTTCAGCCTCTTGGTGTCTCTCTTCTCTGCTTCCCACAGCAACAGGTGAACTTACAGTGTCAGCTAAGCCATACAAAACTGCCAGTCAACTGAGTTGTGCTCCAGGGCCCATTCACAGTGATATACCCAAAAGAGATTTATGCAAAAATGTTCTGCTAATTTAGGCAGGAGGCGTACGTGCTGCATCTGTCTGTCTGCAAGCAAGCAAGAGGAGTTGCTACATTTGGATGCTGCTGCTGCAAAAGCAACACCACAAAGACAGATGGGTTGAGGCAGCAGTGAGTATCTAATACTCAAAAAGTGATGATTTCACAAGTAAAAGACAAACACCCACCCTCTCGATGGAATAACCTGCCGATACTCGGCTGGCTGTCCTCGCATCGCACAGTGGCTGTGATAACACTGCCCCGCAGGGCAATTTTGGACTGACTAATGACATCGCTTCTGCACAGGGTGAGGCTCTTCGTTTAGCAAGGGGCTTGATTTCAGATTAAAAAAGGTTCATGAAAATCAAAAGGAATAAATTTCAGGTTTGGAATAGAGTCATTTCAATTATTACAAAATGCCCAACTCTCTGCTACATTGCAATCAGTTTCTTATAAGACATTTCCAACCCAGAGGACTTCACCAAAGGAAATATCATTGTCTGTTATGTACAGACATAAAATTTGCACCTTGAAGAGAGCTTTACCCATAAAATAAAAGTGTTTAAATCTTGTAAATTCCTTAATGCTTTTCCCCCTAGCATGGGTCCTTAAATTGCCCTGCAGAGAGTACTATTTCTATTCTTCAATTCCTGCCTTTAAAAGTTTCACTAGGGCAAGCAGGGAACAGATCTGTTCCAAACAACCCAATAAAAATGGCAGATAAAATATCAGACACACTCTTGTAGCAAGTTAAGAAACCTACAACCTGTTCAAGGATGTTTTGTGCACAGGAAAACAAAAAACCAAATAAACAAACAAAAAAATCCCCAAACCAAAGATAGTGAAAGAATAAGAGACATGCTAAATTCATCAGTAATTATTCACTGTGAATTATTTACTCAGATGCAGTTAATTAAGAAACACTTTTAACATGAATATTTTTCTGTCACTTACTCCTGAAAATAATGCTATATTTGAAATCTTCCCAAAGGCACAATTCTGAGGCAGATGCTGGAGGACCCAAGCCCCACGGCTGGTATTTCTATCCGTCCACATGTGATAAAACTGATCTGGGATAAAAACTGAACAACGATAGGGCTGAGCTAAGGGGTTTGGACTCCCAAATGCAGATGTAAACCTGGACATGGTCCTGCCCAGGTGAATCTTGCCATGTTCAAGGTTAGAGCTGGCTTGTACCTGAGCAGGTCAGACCTTAGGCAGGGAGATGGAGCTACATCTGAATCTGCTGGATTAAAAGTAGGCAGAGTTTCTCAGAAGAGGAAGCACCTTGTTATACCTGGTGCATAAGACCTCAGACAGCTATTCCTTGCTTAGAGCTGTGAATTGCTCTTGCAGTACAAATTAACTGCAGCTGCAGCAGTCGACAACCTAGACTAAGGGCAATCGTACCAAATTTTTGCACGTTCTAATGAGAAGCCTCTAGTTACTCCACACTCATGATTTATATCGCTTTCCTTAGTCTGCTCCTTGAAAACCTTTTGCATTGCCTCTTGCTTAATTTTAAGCAACTATCTGACTTTGTTTTCTGACAAAGCAAGAAAACCTTGTGAGCAAGGATAATTCTGCATGGAAAAAGATCAGAGTTTTATGGGGTGCTTTTCACATAGGGAGAGATGGAAAATACCTGTGTGCCCTGGTACATGTGCAAACATTAATCCAGCTGTGCACATAGCCAGGGGAATGCACCCACACAGACGTGTGAGCAAGACCTCTTCTGGGGTTTCTTTATCTACACTGTCAGTGTGCAGTATTTTAACTTCCTGGTAGGAGTGATATTTGCAGAATGTGATAAGATGGCATCATTTCTAAATTATGGATTGTTGTTTCTGTCAAGTTTTCATGTCCTTATGCTTTTCCACCATGTGTTTCTTATACAGCGACTGTACTTTATCACTTGGAGAGCAACATTGTAAGGTTTCTTTCAAAGCTTCCCCATAAAAAGAAAAACACATAATTTTATTAAGTTATCCTAAACATATTATTCTAAACTGAGCAAGTCTCATGACTACAGCATGCATCTTATTGATCTCCATCTTTCCCAGGTAGATAACATATGCCATCAACTTCACATACATGAAAAAGAGCAAAGCTCTTAAACCTTTGGAGCAGGATCCAAAAGCCCTCATGCCTCTGTTAAAAAGAGAACAGCCGTTTATTCCGATTTGGCTAGGGAGTGGATGCTTTTGGTCTCATTCAAAATCCAGAAGCTCACTGCAAATGTTTTGGATGATAAGCTATGTGGCCTGTATTTTACATCTGGTGAGAATAGATGAACATCACAGTCCCTTCAGGAATGAAAAACAAACAAACAAACAAAAACAAACAAAAAACCCAACAAAAAATCTATTTAAGGATGAAAATTTGCATTTTTTTGTAACATTTTGCATTTTGGTTTCACCAGTCCCTGAAGAAGGTTGCATAGTCATTATCTGAACTAGCCTCAAGAGATCCAAAAAACAACTTTCCTTTAACATTTCCCTTTGGTGGCCATCCAGTATGTCACTTTGGTACATCTGCTTGTGCCTGTCAGCAGCAAATAATCTTGGTTGGCAGATTAATCTAATAAAGTGCAATCAATTTTTCATAATTCCTCATTTATGCTGTAATTTATGTCAATTTTGTATGACTCCCTGGGACTTTTAGCATGTATTTTGAATTGCAGTGGTCACAACAGTACAAACTGACAATGCCAAAAATTATTATGGACTTCACAATTTGATTTCAGTGACTGTTTTAGATAAGCATTTACTTATCTAAAGTATATACTTATCCTGGACACCATTTCATTAGCAGAGCTTGAGCACAGAAACATTTAAAGAAAAAAAAACACAAAAGAATGATGACAACAGCTGAGTCAAAATCAACCACTGATTTCAAACAAAAGTAAAACAATGTTTTCTGGTCTTAGAATTTATGCTGCTCTCATGTGGACTTGTGGCTCCTTGTAGCTGTGTCACACAGCTTAACACAGGGTCAAGCTGATAGTCTAAGTCCCAGCATAATTTATATTCATGCATAATCTTTGCAAAATATTTGTTTTTCTCATGTTCTTTTTTTTAAAGACAAGAGGCCTCAAGAAATTACTTGTGTCTGGTAAAAATAGTTTGTCTCAGTGGGGATGATGTTAATCGCTAGATAGCATAATGCCTTTCATAACTTTCAAATTAAATATTAAGCATTTTAACAACATCTTGGCTCTGCTGTCACAACCACCCTACTGTAGGTCATAGTAGGGCATCTGCCTTCAAATATTACATGCTGTTTATTGCTGATCATCCTCTAAAAGACTGATTACTGCATTAAATTTGAACATAAAACTACTGGTATTGCTCTCAAATCTACACAGCTGGAGAAATTAATCTATTCCGGTTTATGATGAAGGGAAACTAAAAGCTGCAGCAGAGCTGTAAAGAGACTTTGTAGTGGACAATGCAGAAAAAGCCAGCATTTTTCAGTTTTGCTTTTACTTCCACCTAAATGTGCTAGTGCTGAACTCACACCCTGTTCTGTCTTTTGTCCCAACATTCCCTTCATGGCACATAAAACGCACAGGGAGGCTGAGCTTCTAGGTGCCACCACCTAGAAGGTGCCAAACAGCTTCTTTTAATCATTTGTTATTCCTGTGCAGATCCTGCTTTGTCCCTATCATTATACTGTGAAAGCACCGAGCAACAACACAAAATAAAGGAAGTTTGATCAAATATAGCTATTGCGTACTGTCACTGCTAAACAGCCCAATGCAAAGATAAATAAACTTCTTGTAAGGCTGTTTGTGCAAAGCTCTATGATTTATCATTGCAATAGGTGCTATCTATTAAATGATTTCTTTTCCTGCAGGCTCCTATTTAAGGAATGAAATCCTAATACAAAGACTGTCTGTACAGTATGTTTCAACTCTGATACAATCAGAATTTGCAAAGTGATGGGCTATATCTAATATGCAGCTTTCTTCTGTTTAAAAATCTCCCTTATTTCAGGAAGACTCTTAAATATTCATATGCTCACGTACTACTTGTTTCTTTTGTTGGCAATATACTACTGATTTGCAGCTACTGCACTTTTGTTACATAGTCACAGCACTAACGGTACTTTCCCATTCCTTCAAATTAGAGACTATGATACTGGACTCTAACTCTATTCTGGTTTAAGCTCTGGCACCAAAGTATAAGTAACTCATAATTTCTCCATACTTTCTCCGTATTAGTACTTGAGATGATATATGAACACTATATATTACCTGACGGCCTTTAAAACCATCCTGAATATAAGCAGCAGTCCATGTCAGTATTATGCACATCAGACAACACTCTTGGAGCAAACGAAAAGTAAAATATTCCTTACCAACTTCATGGCTGTATTCCACTACTGTGACACAAGAAAGCATAAATCTACCAGAGCCACAGGAGATCTTGCTCAAGTTTCTTTCATTTAGATTTACTAAAGATAAAATTAAGTAGGCAAATTACTCTGATTCCCCTAAGAAATTGTAATAAATAATGTGTATTAGAAATAAAAACACTAACCACCAAAATTTACTAGGACTTTTTTTGTGGGAATAAATGGCTGGTTTATTGCCTTAAAAATAAATGCACAAACTGTTAAACATCTGAAGTTTCTGTGGCATGAGATCTAATAGTAAAGAAGAATGAAAAATAATTTCTCTCTGCTGGCTATGCACTAGACACAAATCTAAGAAACGGTGCTTATGTCTTCAAGGAGTGTTGAAGACCATATTTTCTTTCACTTATATGCTTACAGAATGCATATATGCTTACAGAAACAAACAGTAAGTATTGTCCAGTGCAAAAAGACAACATGTAAATTTTCTCTGCATCTTAGTATCTCGCAGAACCTCGGTCGTGAACACCATCAGTCTTCTATTTCAATCCCATACCACCATGCTCTTTTTAAGAACACACCTTTGCTCTGACTGGAACAAGTAGACATCATCTGAACCTGGCTTCCCAGTTTCCTCATGCCTGACTGCAATGTTTCAGGGCTGCCTGGTGCACAGGGGTGATTGCTGGAGAAAGAGGTGGCCTATGAGCTGGACCTAAGCTGGGTTTGCATCCAAGATTTGCAGTGAGAAGAGTCTGGTGGAAAAGTTTCTTGAAGGACACTTCATGAAAGACGCTTCAGAAACTCATTCACATCCCTTTCTCCTCCCAGGCAAACTACCGCCTACAGCCCAACAGCTTGGGCAAACTCTCAGTACCTTTTCCATCAGCCGTGGAGACAGACTTCAAGAGCTGGAGGTGCTTATGGCCAGTTGGCAATTAATTTGAAACAGATCCTGTAAATCTGTTGTTTTAAAGTTTGGTAGCTAATTTGCATCCAGAGGCTATAATATCCCTGATCACAGTATTGTGACAGTTTCCTCTTAAAATCCCTAAAGCTTAAATGGAAAATAATCAGCAGTGGAAGTTGTTCTAACAGTCCCCATTCACTGACGTAAACAAACACAAGACTTGAAAGCTGTGAATGCTTCTGTTTACATCTGAGGTTCTTTCACCAAAAGGCATGTTGTTGATTTCATTTATTCCAAACACAGCATAAATGAATGCTTAATTTGGAAGCCTATAAATAATGAGCATGCTCAATTACAGCAGTAGCATCTAGAAGAAAGCTTGACATGATGTTCCTGAGTCACTAATACTATTAAGAATTTCTATACGCTAAGCCCCACACATACATACTCAGAAGTTCACGAGGAAGTGTTTTCCACCCACTTCGGGACAGCCCCCGCTGTAGTTCAGGCACTAATTAGGTCTCAACAGCATAAAGCCTCTTTATGAACTATCCTCATTACTACAGCAATCCTTCATAGGTTCCCAGCAATGATGTTAAAACACAACGTGAATTTAGTGCAATAGGAAGGGGCAAAGGAAGAATGATGCTTTTATCAACTCTCTTATTATTCCTGACAAAACATGGTAAAGATCTGGGAAGTATTTGGCTAATTTAAAACATTTTGCATGATCAATAATTGTGAGATGCACAACTTGGTACTACTGCTGAGTGACAGGCACCTGAAATGCACTCCTTTCTCAGGAAGAAGCAAGTAGTTCTAGCAAACTGTCTGAGACAGGCAGGCACGTATCTGAGATGAGATGAGATTCAATTCCTTTTCTCTTTGCAATCTCTCTAGGCCCATGGGATGACAGGATGCCATGTACAGAAACCAAAAAGCCTTGATGTATAAGCAGGACCAACATGTAGCTCTCAGCTCACAATCTCTTTCTGATTTCTATCAAATTCACCTGTCCTCATTGCAAAACTACACAATCAGATATGGTTCTTCAACAGGGATTAATGTACCACCAGCTAATTTCCTTATGTACCACCAGAGCAATTCCAGGAGGAGAGGTATCTACCAGAACGTTTGGAGGTTGACCTCACACTACTGAGTTTGACTGATCATTTTTTCACCCAAGCCAGTGGCTGACATCCCACTCACTATAAGGAGACTGGCACCAGGGAGAGAAATGTGATGTACTCCCAGTGAGCTTCAACAGCACCAGCTGTCTCCAAATCCAAATGCAATTGGGCAAGAAAGTTCTCAAAAACTACTTTGTGGTTACCCAGTCATGTTGAGGAGAGGACAGGCACAGGGAATGGGACCACAGCAGAACTCAGCATGACTCTCCTGTCGTAGCACACAGCTCAGAGGGCACTTCTTGAAAGATGCACATTCCTCCATTGCTGATAATTGCTTGGCACTCTGAGAGGCTTCTGCTGAGAAGCTTCAGGGATTTTAAGGGGAAATTGTCACAATGCTGTGAACTGGGGCTTTATCTGTGCACACCGAGGTAAGAGATGGAGGACACAGATCCTGTGCTCTAACAGGTCCTTTGTCCTGCAGGTGTAATTGCTACAACACCATGTACAGTTTCTAAATTTAATCTACAAACACAATTCCCTTTAATAGGCCATCAGTGGTTTTTTTCCTCCTCTTGCCACAAGCCTAGCCTTAGGCCAGCTACTGCAGACAGGGCAGCTGTCACATTTCAACCAGGTCTCTGGCTATCTTTGCTTTCAAGAGAATGGCAATAGCATAGGGGAGACGCTGTTAAGATTGTCCCCTTTTCTGCACCCTGCCCTTACTCCCAAAAGTAGGTCAGCCAGCACTTCTGCCAAAGATTTAATTGTACTTTCTCAGGATTGGATGCATTTCAGACCCCCCTGGTATCTCCATTGCTTGCCACACTGACTAATGCTAAACACAAATCCTTACCTTTTTAGTTGCCTTTCCCTCATCCCCTGACCCCTCTCAATTTTGCCCGCTTGTAGTGAGGCAGTAAATGGATATTTACTTGCATTCCTGATTTTTAAAGTTCTGAAATCTACTTTTTAACACACAGATCATCAGCATCTTAGAATTATTTTAGGAAGGACACAAAAATACTTCCTTTTTTTTCCTCTGGACAGAGACAACCACCTCCTGGTGCTCAGAACTCACCCAATGCCCAGAGACCCACAGCACAGCAGATGCCAGGTGGCACCCAGGCCCTGAACAAAAGACACAGAGTTTCTATAGGGAGGTAAAACTAATGACTTCCCCTTGACATTTGAAGACCATCATGGGGACATGCAAGAGGAGAGGAGAAAGCTACAAAGCACAGCAGGCCTTTGATGTGCCATAGTGTATATAATATATAAATAAAAATACCTACAAGGGATTTCCTCTCCCAGCCTGATACAGTTTACATATTCTTTCAGGAGCTGAAGGGCAGAGATTAAAATCCTCCTTCTCTCCAATATCTTATTCCTTTTGGCTGAGCACCTCTGCATTTCAAGACATAGTGAGTGAAGACAGACAAAAGTCACATTTGTTATCCGAGGGAGATGGGAATGCAGAGAGAAATACAAAAGAGGAGAGGTAAGACCAAGGAGCTGAATGAGACCCTTCTTCTCCCAGGACTGCCTGAGGGTGGGCAGGCAGTGAGGAGGGAGCACAACTCCAAAAGTCAAAGGGAATGACTGGGAATGAATGATGATCCTGCAGAACTGAAGTAATCACAGTAGACAGGGCTGTCATATTTTATCTGTGCAGAGACCTAATTTTGGAGGATCTCTTGCCAGTCATGTTTTTAAAGGCATTCCAAAACAACACTGCACTGACCTTGGAGCTCACTTATATGGAGCTGTCTCAAAGCACCTCTAGAGAAAACCAAAACCTCATTGTTTTATAGTTTTGTGATTTTACCATATCAGAAAGGCAACTCTGGGGTAATGTTTAGTTGTTACAGGTTTTCAAGCAGTCTTTCAATTAAAATTTAATAGGATGTTTATAGTCTCTAACTTCACACTAATGAAATGGCTTTAAATGTAAATCCTAGATGGTAAAAATTCCTCAGCATTTATGTCTCTGGATCTGCTAGCCAGAATGCAGTGAAAAAAATATCTGTGCAGACTGCTGCTTACCTAAGAAATAAAGAATAATTTTAAAAATTCGAGTGCATTTGCAACAGAAATTTACAGAGTTGTAACAGATCGTTTCTTCATGTTTAAGGAAGAGTGTAAACTGTGTTTGGTTCCACTAGATTTCCAAATTCCTTAGACTGAGTTCTGACATCAGATCTCCTTTCTGTAGCACAGATTGATTATTGACCCCAGAAGTTATAGTCTGTGGACAAGGAAGCTCAAGAGATATTTGGGAAATTCCCAGTGACCTGACAGTCCATCTGAGATTGTATTTTGCAATTCTGGGTGCGGGAAAAAAAAGCCATGAACACATGCTTAATGTAAAAGCCTGAGGGTAATAGGGTGCTCCTCCATGTGTATCCAGGATGCACAAATAATAGAAACAAGAGATGAATACGAGTCTTGGAAATTTCTGTGTAGGCAAGGCTGTATTGGATCCAGTAAACTGAAAGCTACACCTGATATTCTGGCAGTATTAAAAACAGTAACAAAATTCTCTTTCACTCATTTTCCATTGATGTGCAAAGCATGTAAGAAGGACTCAACTTACTTATAAGTATTAAAAAAAAAAAAAAAAAGCAATTCCAGGAGGAAATTATGTGGTGTCATTCTTCACCTGTCAACTGAGCACTCACAACTTTCATTGCCAACAATCCATAAAACTCACTGTCAAGCACTCAGTGTCCAGAAGGCATAAGAAGTGTCAAGAAATGCTTTATGCTGTTGCTAACACACTACAAAAGGCTTGATCAGAAGATTAAACCAGAGAACAGACTGGCACACTCTGGGAAGAAATTTGGATGAGACCATAACGGTAGTGAGAAGGGCAGTCTTGATTTGTGTAAAATAGGATGGACTAAAAAGGGCCTCCACAGACTGTGGTTCTCACTATCAAGGGATCCAGACAGACAGATGGACCAAGCAGGAGCTGCAGCTGATTGTTTCCAGCCAGTTGCTTGATGGAAGGGCTCTGGCTGTCAAAAAGAGAGAGAGATAGCAAAGGTCATGTTTCCCAGGGCTGTGTTCCTGCCTTGTCCCTCCAATAGGTGCAGTGAGTTGAAGCACTTTCCTTGCTTATCTGTGATTCGAACAAGTACAGCCTCAGGACAACTTTAGCTAATGCTTGGGTGCCCATAAGCCCAAGAATCCATAAGGGCAGACAGAAATTGCTGGAGGATGCACGTGTGCTTTTCCTACAGCTGTGTCCTTTGTTTCTTCTACATCTGGGAAGAAGAGAGAACGTGCAGCCCTGCATCACCAAATACTTCCCCATGGCCCAAGGAAATCCTAGCAACGCGTCAGCTTCGCATTATGGGAATGGCATCAAAGATCTGCAGTGCAATGGAGAACAAGGTCTCCAGCTGGGAAGGACGTTAAACTATCACAACGTGTCCCTGGGCAAGTCAGCTAGGATGGAGCACGTTCACTGGGGAGGATTTTAGGGGAAGTCCTATAATAAGGACAGAATAACTGGGACAGTGTTGTCAGTAAATGCTCTGCAAAAGTTCCAGGGATAGACAAAAGAATCCTTCTGATGAAACAAGAACCTTAAAATATGAACAAAACAATTTGATCCAATTCAAAACCTCTTTGGAGGCTACAAACATCTTCAGTTTCTCAAATCTGGTTAAAACCAACAAACCACCAAGCTAGAACCAGAAAATGTTGGAAATCTTTCAGGAAATATTACCTTGGTGTATCCAAAATAGATAAAAGAAACCCAATTAAACCTGAAAAATCTGAAACTCTCAGATAAAATATTTTTAAATGCTAAATGGAATTTGTGAAGCTCCATTGCCTTAACCTCCGCTAATAAGCTGCTCAATAAACTTCATGAAAACATATTTTATAGACTGATAGCATCTCAAAGTATAAAAGGTTTTGCAGTTGTTCAGCAATCAGTTACCAGCTGGATTATGGTCCACTAATGCTGTTAGATTTCTGCAAGACAGAAGGCAGCTTTTCAACCATTTGTTATTTTAATGATGAGGAATCTCACCATAAGCCTTGTTAAAACTTCATTTAATCCATTACAAAAGAAACAAAGACATTTAGAAGTGAACATAAAAAAATCTCAATCTATCAGAGCAGAAATTATAGGGTCTAGGGAAGCTTTTAAGGAGCATTCATGGAATAAAATAGCTCTGCTAATTAAAGAACTGTATCTTTTCAGGTTTGACATTTAGGGACTGTCTTCAAAAGGGACTGAACTACTCTGCATGATAGCACTCGTAATGACAAAGAGAAAAAGGGAGAACCTTTACAAAGTCACAACCAAATCACTCCATCTATTCCAAATATCACCCAAACATTTGCAAGAGTGCTTTTTACTGAGTTTTCTCCCAAAAACGTCTCAGAGGGAACAGAAGGTGCAACCTCCCTGCCCCTAGATCATGGAGAAATTTGTTCTTGCCAAGATTACTTCTTTGGTTCAGTAGCAGTCCTAGGAGAGAACCCAGTGAGAGGTAAATGTGCTTCAGAAACTTGACTGTCCTGCTAGGAGAGGTGGGATGTTAACTCAGTTCAATGAATTTCCTACGGTTGCCTGATTTTTGCTAATCCTAGGAATATGACATTTGAGTCAAGCAGGTGATGTCTGTGTTGTTCTGCCACTGCTCTCTTAATTTGCAAAATCCTGTTGCAGATGTGGAATAGGCATTTCCATGGGGTCCTCTAAAGAGAAACAATCATGCCCTGGACTCCCTGTTTTTCTCTAGCATGTCCCATTCCAGATCTGCCTTGTTGCTTCATATACACCAACTGAGAAAAAACAAACAAGCAAACAAAAAAAACCCCCCAAAACCAAATCAACACACAGTGGCTAGAATAATCTCTTTTTATAATCTCCAGAAAATATTCAATGCAATAGATTACCTGAGTGAACATTTATTTTATGGCTAATACATTAAAGGTTGAAAATGGCCATTTCTGAGTGCACAAAAAAAATGCATTTTCCAAAGGACTGAGCACTAACTTCAGCCCTTCAATTACCCTCACAATTCTTTATCTGCAGAGCAATATGCCAAAGAAGTTCAACAAACAAATCTAGATTTGCACTTATAGGTGCAGGTGAAATGTTGATCCTCAAAAAGTGAGGCTACTCACTGAAAAACACACGGAAATGCTGGAACCTCAATTCTTCAAGATTTATTGGAGCAGCAAAGTCATTTATAGCACAGCTTTTTGTATTCCTAAGGAAAGGACATGCTATTCCAACTCCTTTGACTACTACCTCCTTCACCAGCTCTAATGAAGTTCCCAATTGCTATTGTAAGAGTTAGGTGAAGCTCCCCTAAAGAGTTTTTTTCCTTCAAGGTTTTCCCCAGAATTGAGCTTATTGGCCAAGCCACCCACTAAACTGGGAGAAAGTTCAGGATCGTCTATCAGATCTTGATCCCATTTAAATTAACAATAAGGAAGGGAGCTACCCATATCTATTTGCTTTATTCTCTTTGTTTGAGGAATATGGAACACATCAGCTAAAGTTGTATCTACCTTGAAGGTCCAAGTACCAAGAAATTATAAATAAATAAATATGTTTTTCATTTTGAATACAGCACATTAAATGTTAAATATCCCAGTTCTACATATAAAAAGAAATTGTGTTGCTCTGGGTTCTTCTGAAATGTTTTATGTAAAAATATTCTCCAGTTCCCACACTTTTCTATACCAAACCAGAAGTTTACCAGATGTCCAGCTGTTCTGAGACTTTCTGTCTTCAGCTTGGTTTCCTAAAGAAACAAGGCTTATGCAAACATGCTCTTTGTCTGTCTCCTTCCAGTAACTTTTGAAACAAGCTTCATCAGTTCTTTCTCAAATAACTTTTTAAAGTTCCTTTCCCCCCAAGCTTGTGAAATATTAACATTTGAGATCATTTTACATAATATCGCTCTTGCAAGAAACTGTTGAAATGGTAAATTAAGTGCCATCTAGACCGGCTAAGGAGTTTTTGATAAGAGAGTGATTTTGAATGAAAAAATGAAAACTTAATTCAAAGTCAATTAAAAATGGAATTATAAAGTATCTAGATGAGAATCACATAATGGATATCAGCACAAAGTCTATAAAGGAAAATCAAGCCTGAAATTCTTCCAAAGGGTCAGCAAAGTCTTGAAAGACAACTTCACCAAAAACTTTGACTTTTTTAAAGCCTTTCCTGAAGGTTTTCATAATACTTCATTAATGAAACTAAGCAGTCATGGACTCAGAAACAGGAATGAGTTCTGAATCTTAACTAACATTCTAGTTTCTTAACTAAGGCACAAGATTTAAGAAATGACCATTTTTCATTGTAGCATAATATTAATAGGAGTTGTCCCAATCTTCTGTAATAAGATTAGCTGGATGTAATTTCTAGAACATGTGATTTTACAGATCAGATTCTGTTCTTTGTTTACTACAAAGGGAAATAATTTTTAAGGAACTAAATCTGTTTACTCCCAAAATTATCAAGAATAAAATTTAACCCAAACAGTACAGCAAAAGATCAAGCAAGAGAAGTTGAAAGTTAGAAGCCCTTGTGAAACCATGTCACTTCAGCATGACAGAGCATTCAGGGTGACTGCAGAATAATGTGTGTGTATATGTAAATATTTTCTTTGAAACCATCAAAATCCACCTCAAAAAGCAGTTGCAGTTATTAATAATTGACCATTTTCCTTTCCCCAAAATGGCATACTATGTTCTTAAAGAATCTCATTATTACAGTTAATTAAGCACATCCAAAGATGCCCACCAACACAGACCACCTGGTAGGAAGCGGAGAAGGAGAAAAACACACAGCTCCTCTCTGTTACTTAACTGAACTACAAATGTCAGATCAAGCCCTTGTTCTTCCAGCTGATGGGAAGAAAAATGGTCTCAACTAATTTTCATTTAAATTTCTTAATGCACTCCACCAGTTGTTTGTCACATCCTGACACACTGTCATGTTGTTTTACAACGTGATGTATTGTAACATGATATGAAGTGAACATATTTCATTCAGAGAAATGCAGTGATGCCTTTGGACTCTTGAGGAGTAGACAGGTAGTTGCATTACTTCTTAGCACCTGATCTAGATTTATTAAAGAAGGTGAAAACATAGTGGAAAACTATTCTGGAAAGCATTGCCACACTCACCTTATGCACTCCAGAGGTGCAGTGTGTTCACACCCATCCCACCACATGCAAAAAGCATTCAACTATGCATCAGCTCTTTGCAATGTAAAGTCAAATGATTTCTGATTAGGAGAACCAAAAAACAAACTCTCCTGAAGAATTTGTAAATTTTCTAACTCTTCTTACTTCCTGGAACACAAAGAGGTTTATTTTCCTTGCACAAGCTCTTTTTTGCATGTGTAGTGAAAGGATTTACTCGTATTTACAACAGCAGCAGTATATTATTCTACAGACTTTGCCGTATTTTCATTAAAGAAACTTCAAGAGAAGTCCATAAACTTCAGGGGAAGTGGCCCTTATTTTTCCAAGAATCCCCAAATAAATCTTTGCAGTCCAGGTGAAACAGTACAGCTGATCTATCTACAATCCATACGATGACCAGAAGGGGCTGCCCTGCCTCTCTCAGTAGCAGCTCCTATCCTTCACTCCTCCAGGCGTAGCTGCACACTGAATTGGATCAGTTTGCTGCTCTGATTAAAAGCTAAACTTTTTCTGCAGGGCTCATATTTAGTTAGATCAATGGACAGATAAAACGCGTTGTGAGACTGCACAAATGTTAAAGCTATAAGAAAAGAAGTAGGAAACACATGGTTGGCAGCATGGGAAGGAAGAAGGACTACTCTTTCATTGCTGTCTGCTGCAGAAACTTAAATTCATAAGCACAAGACTGAAGTTACATACCCTCTATCCTCATGTATTACCAAGAGACAATACATGCATTGCGTACGTTGCCTTCAACTTTTAAAAGTGCACTTGTGAATAGTTCAAATTTCAGTCAATCTCTATTGTAGACTTTTTCAATTTTTGTGATTAAGTAACTGGAGTCATCTCTCCTCGGTGCTGATAAGCAGAAAGCTGACAGGTATTGAAAGACTATTTTTTTACTCTTGCCACAAATAATTTTTAAGATTCACAAATAGGATTCTTAAAATACCCACTGAGTTTTGACTGTAGTCTGAGAAAAGCCACATTATAAACAATACTCTTCAATTTGTACAGCCTGCAACAGGGCTTCCCACTTAATCCAGGAAGATTAACTGCATAACAGCTAATTGATTAACTAGATCAGTTACACATCATCCAGGAGATCTCTGGATCTTTAATGTTTACAGTGTCACTGAAGTAGACAATGACTTCTAGCTAGATATCAAAAAGATTTGTTTCAATGACCAACCCCAGCCCTGCTAACAGCAACATTTACGAAGGTGGCTAGTCTGTGGAAAGCTTCTTGAAGTGCTCAGTGGAACACCCCATCGTTTTTTTGTTCCTAACACCATTACAATGTAATCCAAAATGAGTGGATTAATTGTGCTGATTGATATGACACTATATAACTTTATAACTTGGAAACAATTTCAAGCAATACCCAAAGAGATACACTCCATGACTAATAAACCACCATCTAATCAGTGCATCCTGATGGGCAGGAGATCAGCAGGAAATCCTAAAGGAGGATCTCCAAAGGCAAGAGAGACCTTCCAAATTAACTTCACAGAGAAGCTAAAGAAGTAAGACCCAGGAGGTCCCTTTGCAAGAAGGGAGAATTTCACAGTCAAGATTTGCATCAGTGCAAATGGCATAAAAGAGGTAAAATATGGCAAAACTTCACCAGCAGAACACATTTAACTCTCCTTCACAAAAATAATGCTAGAGGTGGGCTCTGGCAGGAACACAAAGCAATGTCATGCCCCAAGCCAATCCTTTAAGCATACTCCCTATGCATTAGCATTCATTCAGCCACACGCCTGCCGTGTGCTTACTGAGCTATAGGAAGTCAAGTCCTATACCCTGACCTTTCAGATCAGTATCTCAGTGGGGTCATCTGAAAAGCATAACAGCATAATCAGAAAAGTGAACTGTATCTCTGAGACACAAAGGAAAGAATAACTCTGCCTCAGCTGCTCTCTCACACTGTTGTCCTGTCCAATCCAGAAAGGCAAATTTCTTCAGCTGAGAGAATGTGACAGAGTTTCCAGCCACCCAACTGTGGAGACTACTAGTTTGGTGACATATTCTTGCCATCACCGGCAGAAATGCCCTGTTTCCCCAGCAGCAGTTGCAGGATTTGACTGTGGCTGACAGTAGACTGTAACATCTAATGGACTTGTGCAGAGTATCTGAACACCTAAGGACTTCTGTCATGTGTCAGTGCCACTTATGTTAAGAGATACATTAGGAGTGCAATGATCTAAAGAAAGGTCAGCTGTCACAACTAATGCCAGAAGTGTCACCTTTGCTTAAAATGATTTTACACCAAACTCCCTAGCTAACTAGATGGCGCTGATATCCTTGTCTTAAAGCCAAAAGACATGTCACATTAGGCTGGCACACATGTACAGATGTCATTCGCTGTAGCAACATGAGTGCTAAGCCTTTTTCGAATGGATCTTGTCAAAGTCTGATGGCAGTGTCACATTCCCTGACACCTCTTTCAGGAAATGCTTGGGCTTCTTTGGTCTTGCAATGCAGCTTGGTGTTACCAGAGAGTTTTGCAGCTCAACCAGCAAAGCACCACAAGAGATATTTTACAAGTTTCCAGACAGAAAACAAGAAATCCTACTTTTCCGGTTCCTATAGCTGAGACTCCCAAAAGAAACAATAGCTCTGCCCACACTCAGGACAGAGGAACATGATGTAATAAGCATAGCAAATTAAATCAGAAATAACTGCAAAAAAGCTAGCTGAGTCACAGCACAGAAAACAGGATTAGAGGCAAGACAGAATCACCACGGTGGGATTAGTGTTCTGATGGATGGACTCGCATGCGTAAGGTAATCCGATTCACTCTGAAGCTTGCTTCTCCAGGACTACGACTCCACTGAAAACTGTTCTGAGGTTTGGAAAGCACTAATGCAGAATTGATTCAATCTCAGCTGACGGAGCCAAGGTGTTAATGATAAAACACGACTAGCATGTTAAACTTGCAACGTCAAGTTCTAACTTGACCGGTATCAGTGCAAAAACTGCGACTGACCTCAGAGAGGTGGCTGTGACTTGATCCTTAACTGTTATACTATTTTCTATTACACATGTTCTAAAAGTATTCATGATTCATAGTGATCATGCAACTATCTCCTACTCTAAAACTGTGGTATTTTTGAACACATAACATGCACCAAAATAATTAGCTTCAGGAGAGGTGAAGTTGTTTGTGCCTAGTTACTGCTGTGCTTGGATTATTTAGACAGTAACACTTGCATAATAGCTAACGTTGCTCATCTATTTGAGTAACAGTGAAATGAAGACATATATAAGCTATTTTAAACCACAATAGTGGATTGTTGAGTAGCCAGGAAATGCTGACATATCACTTTTATATTTCCAGCCTTTTGAACTAATTCTGTAAATTATAAAAATAAATTCAATACCTGGGTGCTGTCAGAACAGACTTCATCTGTATCAAACCATTCTGTTTTGTAATAGGGATTGAATATGGTTTAATCTTGTCAAAGTAGATTTTATTACAGTCTGCTCCAGACAAGTGACCTTGACACAGTCGAAAGAGAGATGGCATTAACTGTGATCATCACCCAATTGCTGACTGAATGACACCAGAACTCAAATTTTCTTTACAGGAGTGTCGAAGTGGAAGCTGACCTGTAGTATATCAGCAGTGGAACTTGTCAGAAGTTTGTTGGTTTGGGTTTTGTTGGGTTTTTTTTAAAAAAAAGGTAATTCTTAGGCACAAGGTAGAACACACACTGTGCCAAAACTAAAAGCCTGGTTGGAACAAGGGTACAGAAACAGAAGTTAATGAAGGGAGCACAAGGAAAGGACACTTCTTATTTTGCAGATATCTGGGTAACTCCATGCTGATTTTCAGGACTGTTCCACAAGCCTATCTAGCCCTGGTTTTCCTCTTTTGTTATCCACAATGAAGGTAAATTGCAATTCAGGGTGATTCTAATAGGAAACATATGTAAGTAATCAAGGATTTGGGGCTTAAGGCCTGATTTGGTGGCTTCAAGACTAAAATCTCTAATCTCTTGGACTGGAACATGAGAAAAAAGGTCTGAGTCTTGGTGCACACCTAGAAAGTGATTTACCACATCTTCCCTGAAAGAAATAGGCTCAGGTGCAGGAAAAGAAACTCCGAACAACTTTATCCCTAATGAAATAACTATGTTTGCCAGAAATTTTGTACCTTGTGCTCAAAACTAGGCACTTAGACAGAATGTTCTAGCAAACTGGACAGACTAGTAAAACCAGATTGCTCGTTTCTGCCAAATTTGTCAAAGTGAATGTAAAAAAAAACAAAATCCACCCTCACATCTAAAGAAAATAAATGTGCCCTGGTGGGGGAACTTTAAAAAAAAAATAAATCTCTCTCTCCACTTTTACATAGTCACTTTTATTCACCACTAAACTCATTCAATATCAACCTCTTCCACACATACAGCTCTTTTCTATCAAAAAGGTATAGGGCAGTTGCTCAGAAGTGATAATTTTTGCTACTGAAAACACGTATTTCATTAAAAAGCCCCAAAAGTGTTTTGTGAAAGTTGGCAATTCTTATTGAATTCTGTAACGCTTTTTCAAAAGGCAAATTTCAGTGGCAGAAATCAATGTTTCTGAAGGTGGATCATTAAGGACTAGAAAATGTACACTTCTATTCATAAATGATCCGGAAAAAAAAAGAGATGAATAGTGAAAAGAAAAAGTTTGCAGGTGATACAAAATCATTCAAGATAATCAAATTTAAAGCAGACCAACTATTGCATAAGGAACTTGCAGTACTAAGCAACTGGATGACAAAATGGTAGATGAAATCCAGTTTTGCTAAAGAAAGCATTGTATGCTGGGAAAAATAATTATACATGCAAATCAACAGGCTCTACGCTAACTATTTCCATTCCATGTATGGATGGTTGGAGCCTTTGGTTAGTTCCGAGTGAAAATCAGATCAATCCTAAACAGTAATGAAAATGGCTAGAAAAGTATCAGGAATTGTTAGGAAAAGATTAAAGAAAGAAACATAAGGCACTATTAATATACCTGAGTGAGGCAAAAGAGGACAAATGGTTTCCAAAGGGGCGCATGTGCCGTTATGGAGGAGAGGTCTAGCAGGACCAGCACACACAATGATCCAAAAGCACCAGGCTTGGGTCCTAGGCAGCAGAAGATGGGAGGAGAAGGACTGCTCTACACATGCCCTGATGCCTATATCCCTTTCCTAAACATCCATTCTTGTTATTCTCTTCACTGCTGGGGACAGAACCTGGGGCCACATGGACCCTTCTCTCACAGGTGTGGCCAATGTCACACTATGAAAGAAACCTCAAAATATGTCAGCAAAATGTGGAACGTAGAAACTTGTTAGTTGTCTATAGTTCAAAGCCATCAAAGAAGCCTGTTCTGAATTGAGTGGAAGGTGCTGGTGCCTGGCATTTCTGAAATAAAATCATCACTTCTCCATTGCTTCCAAAATGTGTTTTGTTGGAGGGGTGGTACAGGGGTAGCTTGTCTTTTCAAGCTTTTCAGAGATATATATTCAAATATGTTTGAGGTTACTGGAAGTGGAAAACCAAATTTCATTCTTGATTGACTTTTTCAGTAGATAGAAATGCTCATTTAATTGTTTTTTAGTATTTGACTTATTTCAATTGGTTAGTCTTTATAATGATAAAATAGCATTCATGATATTCACAGAGGGTAACTGTTGAAGGCTAGAGCATGAATGCTGATTTTTCTACAATGTTCTGCTGCTGTGGACACCCTAGGAATGAAATAAAATTGAAAAAGAGCCTCAGCTTTTGGTGCTTCTGAGAGACTGATTAAATTTCGTTTCTGTATAGCCCATGATTAGTCAGGGAACATGGCATGTCAGTACAGGACATCTATGGAAATCCATCTTTTGGACCATGCCAGAGCTGCTGAAGCTGAACACAAAAGGGAAAACCTTCCAGATAATAATTTCCTTGGCAAAAGTTATCAAATCTTTCAAGTTATATGAAGATTATCAACTCTCCCAACAGCATGACAGTTTCACAGACATCCTTGTGGGACAGGATGTGAAGGGTAGAAAACCTTCACTACTGGTAACAATGAGGCTGCAACCAGGTCCTACACAATCTGCCTCACAACTTATAGTGGTGTTTTTGCCTTGTCTTACATTGACTTCACACATGTGACTAAACACCCTGTCTGTCTTTGCCTACTGCCTGAGTTTCCAGGTCATTTCCAGTCATCCTACTTCAGAAGGATGAAGAACACATCCTACCTTGAACCTGGAAAGATTTCAGCCTGAAAAATTGTAATTTTGCTTTAGATAAAAAACCTCCCACTCCAAAATAAGAAGCATTTGATAGGAATCATGTGTGCTAAAAGAGACATCACTTTTAAAAACTAATTTGCAACAGATGCAGATTCCCATAAAGGTCCTCCATTTCACAGGCAGCAGCATCACTCGACAATCTGTTATTAGTAGGCAGTTACACAGCACTGAAAAGAGCCATCAGCCCAGCTGGCTGTGTGGGTCTGCATGTCCTTGACATGACCGTGGTTTGTCCCATGGTCCAAAGATTTCCTTCATGACTATAAGCTTCAGTGACCTTACATCAAACACAAATTTGGCCCATGTAGTATATTATAGGTCATCAACCTAAAAAGAAAAAGGCAAAACACCAGCCTCTCCAGTTTGATTTGTGCTAAGAGTTTCCTCATTGATTATCTGACAGCTTCTTGTACCCCACAGTGATGGAATTTTATGTCCTAAAGATCTTGTACCATTTTTTACATTTTCCTGCAGCCTTTTGTGAAGAAAACAGCTTTATTTTGGAAGAAATAATCCTCTTTGCTACCTCTACCCACAAAAAGGACAAAAACCAGGTTGCAGTCATTTTGCACCTTCACTACCCCTTTATGCAAAAGGTCAAAAATGCTGCAGAAACATCAGTTGTAAAAGCTGGCCCTCAGGACCACATTGCTGGGCTGAATAGTGTTCCCAATCGAGCAATATCAAGCACAGTGCCCAGACCCCCATGTAAACTCTCAAATCATTGCCTGGAACAGTTATGGAATATAGGCACAGCCTGTCCATTTACTCTGCCTGCTTGCTCACAGTATGCAACAGAGCGGAGGTTGCACCTCAGGCACATGCCATGGTGAGACTGAGCCCTCCCACCCACCTTTGTCTTTTGGAACAGCAGAGCATTGGGATTTATTAAACCAAACTTGCAGAGTGGTTTGGTCCCATTATGGAAGGAGGAGGCAAAAGTAAAAATAAAGAGGGAGAATGAGACAGAGTTCCTCAGGGATCAACATGTTCAATGATCCCTTCAAAACACCACAAACCTCATTAACTAAGCCCCATAGCCTCTCATTAAATTTCTTTGTCAAAATATTTGCCTTTATAAATTCACCCAGAGTATGTCGTTCTGCATTTCAGCCAGCCAGAATGTTACTGGGGCATTGAACAACTGCTGAGATTTTATTGACACCCACTTTTAAGCACCTTGCAGTCAATAGCTCTGCTCTGCTCCCATGAATAACCACCATACAGTAACTAATTTAACCTACTAAGGTTAAATTTCCCCAGTTCCGTTTTCTCAACTACACAGATCAATTCTTTTTGAGACCTCAGTTCACACACAGGAGGATAACAATTATGTGCCACCGTGGTTTGGCAGAACAGAGCTAGGCACAGTCAGGGTAAAAAATTACTTTCTGCACTTTCAAAACATCAGAAAGAAATAAGCAAGAGAAATCCAGCAGAAAGTGACATTTTATATAGATACACACATATATCAACCACTCCTGTTTTGCATCATCTATAAACTTGCTGAGGGTGCACTCTGTCCCATCATCCAGATCAGTAATGGAGCTGTTAAACACCACTGGCCCCAGTGTAGTCCCCCCTGGGATGTATAGCTAACAAATGCTCTCCAGCTGGACTTTGTGCTGCTGATCACAACTGTTCAAGATGGACAGTTCAACCAGTTTTCCATCCACCTTGCTGTCCACACTTGGTCAGCTTGTCAATTAGAATGTCAGGGAAGACAGTGTTGAAAGCCTTGTTAACATCTAGATAAACAACATCCACTCAGCTCATCGTTTCATTGTAGAAGGCTATCAGGTCGACCAGACATGATTTCTCCTGTGTAAATCCATACTGACTACTTCCAATCACTATTTGCTAAAACACACCCTAACCTTAGTTTCCTCCAGCAAGGATAAATCTTCCTTGCTCCAGACTTTCCCTCTGGTCTCAAAAGCCTGGGATTCCTGAGGGTAAATCTTACGAGCAAAGACCAAGATGAAGATGACACGGAGAATCTTAACCTTTCCTACGTGCTATATCATCAGGTCCTTAGATAGTCACCATTCTTGACTAAGAACAAGCAGAAAAACTTCGCTGCAACAGTTCAGCAATGTATTTGTCTTCCTGCAGCAAACCCATTAACTTCAAACTCAGTGTTGCTAGGAACTCCATATGGACAGGACATCATTTTACACAGACCACTGCAAACTCAGAGCCTCAGTGTATTTCTTCTTGTACTGAAGAGAATATCTAGGGAAGCCTGTGGCTTTGAAACTTGACAAGAACATGCTAACTGCTTGGGTTGGCTAGAGTCCCTTGTCTAAGCCTGTTGCAAGTACTCTAATAAAATAATCAAAATTTGATCATAGAGAAGAGTTGGCTTTGATTAAAAGTAGAAAACTGTAAAGCATAATGTATAAGTTAGGATTTTTAGGTTTGAACTAGGGAATCACAGAATCCTCACCAAGAAGAGACTGTAAAGTCCCAGGCCTGTTCTAATTATTAACTTAGTACTGGAGTTAAGAACAATGTATCTTTATCATAGAATTTAAAAAATCAAAATTTATTACCTTAATGTTCATAGAAACATTAAGATTTTTTGTTTTAGTGATCACGGGGATGTGACAAGAGAAGGTGTTGAGCTAAATCCTTGGGACAAGGTAGACAAAAGTGTTGGAAACAGGCCCAGGAAAGAATGGAGCATGTGAAAAGGAAAAGTACAACCAAAGGACACAGTGATGACGACCACCAGAGAGAGAGAGTGCACATGCGAAAGGGACATTTACATATATTAATAAGTTCCTGAAAATATAATGAATATGTTAATGACTTCTTGGAAAAGTAATGAATATGCATATTTTGATAGTATAAAGCTTTTGTAGAAAGACAAGTCAGTATGCACAATAGGCAAAGCGATCCCCCGCACATCCAGCACCATAATAAAGGAGTGCCTGCTTCTTAAGACTACTCTGGTGTTAAGAAGTTTAAAGTTTATTTCCTGACTTCACTGACAATCCAACAGGAATAGACAAGAAGGGTATCTGAATTGCGTGCTTTCTTTCTTTGAGAAACGAATGGTATAGACAGGGCTAAAGTATGCCAAAAGACATTTGTTTTTATCTTAATTTTCTCCTCGTTTTATCCTGAAATGGTGCAAAGACTACACATGAAAAGAAATAAAAGGAGAAGAAAGTCATGCTTTTCTTTCAGCTGCTACTCCTTTTTGGAGGCAGCAGCTCCAGTTTTCAGCAGATTCATTCTCAATTTATAACAGGGTAACAGTATGGGAAGCTCTTTAGAAGTTACTTCTGGTCCATGTAAAGTGACTCCCCTGAGCAGAAGCAGCAGTAATGCATGATACACTATGCTGTGCCCTCAGGCTTCCACTGGAGTCCCACCAGCATCTCTGACATCTGATATAGCTGAGAGAGAAGGCAGGGAAATGAAGCTGCCACAGAGAGGCAGCCGGGGATTCCCTCAGTACTTGAGAGGAGTATGGCAGCAGTTGAAAGGTTAGGTAGTTCCCTCACCATACACAATTAACCTTATCCAGCACTAAGAAGGTGCATGGCACAGGCATGAGGTGCTCTGGTGGCCTCCAGAGCTGCCCTTACATGGGCTGTTTTTGCTGGAGCAACAGAGATCAAAGCAAAGTGACAGAAAACCACCATACCATCTTTTGCCACAAAGAGCCTTTTGCCTTGCTTTCCCCAAATTTGGCAGAGGTGCAGGAATCTTATAGCTAATAAGTTCCTTCAAATTTTGTGGAAAAAAGGCATCTTGCTACTGGAATGAGATGCAGAGGCTCAGAAGAGGGAAGAGACAGGCATCAGTGTTGCAGCCCTCAGGCACTCTGTTGCTCAAGGCACCCCTGTTTTTTTGTATGTATTCGCACAATACCAGAAATTAAACATGAAAGGGTGGAAGGTATGTTTTAGCTGTACTAGAACTGTTAATGAAGTTTTTAATATAAAAAAAATCCTGCCATCTTATAATACTTTCTCTCTGCCCTATTCTCTTCTGTATGCATCCTCTCTCCCCAGCACACTTACCTAATCAATCCTGATCTGTCAGTCTAGCACACATAATTTTGTCTTCAGCATGCATTCCTATCAGTAATGCATCAGAGGCTCATATATATAGAAAACAAACATAGATACCACGTGTTTCAAAAACCATCCCCTTCTACACTTCTTCAAAAACCCAAGATGCTAAAATGCACAACATATTGATAGAGTACCAAAAATGAACTCTAATACGTTTGACTTCTCTGTTGATTTTAATTGAATGGTCTGTATCTTCAAGCAATTTCATTATTCTCCCAAGAGTTGAGAAGCTAAATGAAAGACAAACCTCGTTAACCTCTGACCATGAAAATCAATAATTTTCAATAAAATTTAAGCTCAGTTTTTTCCAAAGGATCTCACATCTTGACTCTAGTATCATGTTCTCCTGAGCTAATCAGGATATGATATTTTTCCAGATAATTTTTGCCAACTTAGCTGCAAAGTCTTTAATTTTTCCTAAAACTACAGGAATCTTTGCACGTATATGAAAGAGAGCTACTCTGAAGATTGTGTTCTGGTATGAGCAAACATATCCAACTTGCCCTGTGTTCATAGCTACTCTGGAGTGACAGTGCAAACACTTCAAAGAGCGCTACTCTTATTTTTAGTCCTGTTTAGGGTCATTGATTCTTCTTCAACCACATAATTGATTTCTACAAATTCATGTTACACACTTTATCGCCCTGAAATCTGCAACCACTGAATGCAAAAGTACAATCCCGTTTTAAATAAAAATGCCAACCTTTCCAGCACAACACTGGAAAAAACTGAACATGGACTTGTTTCTGTGGATGCGCCAAAAGCAAAGGGTGAAACAAATGCTTACTATTTCTTCTAGCTCACCTTCTGCCAACAGGAAACAGCAGCAACTGTGGCACCCTGCTAATGAAGTGCTTAAGCTATTAGATTCTTCCAAGTAGCAGGGAGAGGATATTTGTATAGATCCCTGCTATACAACAAGGGAAAATCCATTCCTTACCTCAGTGGAGCATAAAATACAGAAATTTCATACCAGAAGTTGGTGTTCTGCAGAAAGAGTAAATATAACATTGCTGGACCATGGCAAATACTAATCAGAAAAGCAGAGAAGTGAAAGGAGGAAACAAGCAGTTTCCCCAAATACAAGGCACAAATTCCCACTGGAATTCTACCAAGGCTACAGGAACAACACCAGCTTACAAGAGAGCTATTGCCACAAATACGAAAATTCATCTTTCTAACTCCTGTGCTAGGTTGGACACTAGATTAGTGTCTGAGTATTCAAAGTCCAGCCTCAAGATTTGCAGACATTGGCAGGTCTGACAGCAGTAAGCCCAAAATGCTTCAAGACGGGATACCTCCACACCACAAGGTCAGATGTAGAACCACAGCATCCCCAAAGCAATGTCTCCTCTGGATGTACTAAAACCTTTGCAAAGAGACCAAAGAAGTTAAAGAAGCAAATAGAAAATTCAATTCAACAAGAAGAAATTTTAATTGAAATGGCAGCACTGATAGCATTTAGGTTTTGCTCCTCTCTGAGTAAAAACTCCCACCACCTTTCAGGAGTGCTCTTGTAGGCCAAGGCAGCCAGCTCTAGCCTCCCTCCTGCGGAAGGCCTCCTCCTCTGGATGGAAATTGAGTCCTTTTTGATCACTTCAGCCTTGGCTGCACTGTGCAAAGCTCAGGGGGAGGCAATGAAAGTGTTAATGTGGCACAGGAGAAGTCTTGCCTTAGAAACTGGACCAAAATACCCATTTCCATTAAAATTCATTTCACATTAGCCAGCCTTTACCACATAGCTGCTTTATCTCCACTGAATTCCTTCTGCCAGAGAAGTCCCTCACCTAACTTTCACCCTTTTAAGTGAGACACTTCTTGAGGTTAATCAGCCCAGTAAGGATATTTCTTTTGCTGACTTTGAGAACCTTAGTGGAAGAAAAACAAATAAATTAAATTAAAGGTCAGGGAAAGTTGCAGCCACCATACAGCAAATTCCTCTAAACACAGCTGAGCATTTTGCAGAACCTTAATGAGAAACAATCAGCTTGCTACTCTGACAGCTCAGTTTAGGGAGTAAAACACTGACTATCATGTAGCTCAATAATGTAGACAGCAAAAGCTACATGATGAGATACCGCTTTTGGTGACTCAGCACAAGACACTCAAGAAAGTGCACAGCTTGCAGAACAGCAAGGAAACCACACCCTGGCTCAACTTTCTAAAAGTCATAAAAGAAGCTGACAACAGATCCCTTTCTTACTACTTTCAGGTGAAAGTTGTCAAAAAACTTAGATTGCACATGACAAAAATTATGATGAAGAGGTATCCCACAGAGAAGGATCACTGATTTTCCATAGAAAAGAGTAAATATTTATTTAGGCAGAAGAAAGCAATGAAGTCTCAGAACTAAAATTGACCATAATCTGCCACTGTTCAATCTTACATAAGAAAAATCAAAGATATTAGATGTTGGGTATAGATTAGATAAAAGATTTTTCTACTGTTAGAAGAAAATTTCAAAGAAAAGTTCAGTTGGATTTGCCATCAGGAATCTCATTTCCACAAATGAAAATAAAAGGATGCATCTTTCAAGAAAAAGATAAAGAACACTTATCAGAAATATGTCATGTAGCAAGAAAAAGTGACCAGTATTTTGGACCTGGATTTCTTGTTTCTGTTCCAAAAGAGCACAACACATGGAGTCACCGAAAGGACAAGAGGTTCTTGTTTCTTTCTAGATACTACGAATATCGGTTATTGCATTGCAGCTTCCCGCTAATTTTTCATCTGATAGACTTCCCAATTTTCAGATTTGAAATGAAAATGCTCTCAACACCAGGTAGTACAGCATTTTGAACACCCACATCAAGTCAAATCAAACCAACTGACCTCACATCATTTTCCCAAATGCTTGTGATGTTTTCATCACACTATGCCCAATAGGATTTTTACTGCAAAATTCATAACAATTCACTGAAATCTTTGGCAGTGGAGCAGTGATTGCATGGCAATTACTCTACAAATATTATCCATAAATGCTCCATATTACAGGAAGCACTTCACTTATGCTGTGGTTGAGAAACTCAGGCGATATCAAATAATTTTCCTCACTGACAGCTATATCTGCTGCTTAGCAGAAAACAGTTTTCACTCTGGAAAGTAGAGGCATTTTTCTACCTGATCACTGTAAATCAAGCAGATCTCTGGTTTTTCTTCCAAAACTTTTGCTCAGGGGACCCTATGGGCAAAGTGAATTATTGAGAAGTCAGTCTAGAGATTACAACAGAAACACCATCACCTGAATATCTGGGATCTAAGTTCAACTGTATACCAAGCGATACAAAGGTTAGTATAATATACTAAAGTTTGTAAAACCATTTGACTAGCTATACCCATCCAAGCAGTAGTGTTGTTACACTCAATTTTGGAGAAGTCAGGTCAAACCACAATGTTAAGTAGCAATAAAAATATTCACTTTGGTTTAGCCTGATCTAGCACAGTGAGTGCTTCTGCACGCATAGCCAAGGTTTTGAGCAGTGAGTAATAACTTTGGAGTCTTCTTTATTTCATAGCTAATGTCACATGTGTGCATGATACCCCTTTTCAAAGGCTGGTACATATCATGCACTTGCTTTTTAAAAAAAAGTCTCAAACTGAGCATGCATCCTGCACAGGCTTATACACACACTCTAAAGTTGCTTGTCCATTTATAAATCATCTGTTGAAACTCTTTTTACAAATAAATTCTAAAAATTTGTGCACTCTAAAACAGTAACCAGAGAACTGTCTTACTTTAAGAGGCATCACAGGCCAGACTTTAGTAACAAATGGTGCTAAAGACAGGAATTTCAAAGTGCTAATCACCAATGAGCAAATAATTTTTTCTTTTTCTTTTGAAGTCATACCAATTTTGTAATAATTTGAACCTACTGAAAGTCAGTTTTCTGGCTCCTTAGATTGCTTATAGAAACCATGACCACACCTGCATAACCAGCGAGCAGACACACCCAGAGGGCTTGGTGGGGATGCTGTACCCAAGTACAAACCTGTCAAGCCATATTGCCATCCCGTCGGCACTGGGACCTTATTCAGACCTCTCTCTTCCATGCTGCTGTGCAAATTTAAATTGGAGTTTTCAGATTCAGATTTACCAATACAAAACCCTTCCCAAACCAAACATTCCTAAGTGCACTCATCACAAACTAAGGCTTCTGAGGACAATTTCTGCCCTCAGTTATATAGAGAGACAAGAGGTGCTGAGTCTTGCAAAGCTGAATTTGAACAGTCAAACATCAGAAACTTCCAGACATTTCCCTGCAAAGACTGGGAGTTTAAGATGTGTGAAATGAACCTTCATTTAGCAGTATCCTGCCATGATGACCCTTACTGAGTTCATTAGAAACTAAGCATGGCACATTCAGGTATCTCCTTAAATATCCTAAACATTTCCCAGCAATGGAAACGGATTTCTTATCACATCCTCTCAGCTTTAAAATGCCCTATTTAAATATTTCTTGTTTTATTAGTCTATTTATTTTAAGACTCCAGAAGCAGCTCACAGAGGCTTTCCATGGTCCTCAGATGTTTTTTTTATATTAGGAGAGCTGTCAAAAGTCATAGTTTAAAAATTATGGTAATTCCATGTAAATTGTATTAATAAAGGAATTAATCTGTTAGCTTCCCATATCATCTTGGAAACTGCCTGGTTTAGTGCTGCTTGTTTTATTATTGTGACACTGATGAAGAAGATTTAAGGAGCTAAATATGCACCTGTGGCTGTGTAGCACTATATAGCAAAGTTGTGTGTTAGTGTCAGCATGGCTCAGTAGCAGCCCTTCCAAAATTAGCTTAATTTAATTTTAAAGAACAGAGCAGCTGGGCATTCATTTTATTACACCAGTCTTCCTACTTGCAAAAAGTCTACTCTGCTTACCGTCAGCTTATTAGCTTTAAAAAAAATTATTCACAGCAATTTATGTTTGTATATAGGGAAAAAAGCCCTAAATAAAATTCTTCATATTGCATCAATTTCTAAAATGCAAGAAGGTTGTTTTTGCAACAGGGCAGCAACTCAGGAAGGTACTAAACGTGTGCTCAAAATGTAATCTCTTTCAGTTTAGTAATTAAGGTGTTTAAGTGATTTATTCAATGGGAGTGGACATCCAATTAGAACACAAGTGTACAAATCATAGGAGTTCTGAATTGCAACTGAAAATAAAATCAACAACGAGGGATTTTTCCTTCTAGACTTCACATAAAAATACAAATTTATTAGATCTCGTTTAAAGTTATTGAAGACTATCAAAAGAACATTATTCCAGCATTGATTCAAAACCATGGGGTGCACTATCAGCATAATTAAAATGAAACTATCTTGAGCTGTTTTCCTTTTCTTCTTCCATATTATTGTCTAATTGTTCAGAATATCTGTTTGTTACAGAGAAAAAGTAATTAAGCACAGCACGTTGCAACAAGGGGGATCATAAAGCCCGAGTTGGCTACATTACCAACACAGATATCAGCGTAGAAAAACATTAAGGAAAAGATCAGAATTGTAATTGAAAATAATTAGATGATCCAGTTCATTTGGCTGACATCAGGACCATTCGCGCACTTCAGCGCTCTTTAGCCCTGGATGCTCCCCGTTCACCTGTGCTCTTAAGATGGATCTTTCCAAGGGAAATTTTGGAGCAATGTTAAAGATCTGCGTGCATCACCTGTGGCTCATGAGGAGGCCTGAGCATTACAATTCAGTGTAAATGCTTAGTGGTCTGATACTTAGGTTGCTACCTACAAAAGAAAAGGTGAGACTAAAAGCATATAAAATAAAGAAGATTCCTATGAAGCACAGTCCAGCAAATTTAATTAAAAGAATTGTACACAGGGGAAATTTAGAGTGCCATGCAAGTCTCTTCAGCAATGCAAATAATTGTGTCCATAATTGACATTAGTCAAAACATAACAAAAGGCCAGTGAGACAAGAGCAGATGTGAAATTACTAGTCTGGGACTAAATCAGGATGATAACATCAGCTCAGGGAGTACCAGGGGAAAAGGTAAAATAGGAAGGGAAAAAAGAAAAGGCAAAGAGAGTTTTCAAATAAGTTTTCTTTACAGCTTCAACCTGTGCTCCACAGGACCTGCACAAGAGCTGTTCAAGAGTCTTTTAGATTCAGAGGACAACTCAAGGGCTGCTGGATGGTCAGGTTTGAAAATTGAACCTGGCATCACTTGTTCTAGCAACATCAGCATATCTGCCCCCAAAAGATGCTCCTCCTGTTGCTCACCAGCCCTGCTCGCACAAGGGTGCTCCCTGCCAGCACGGGACACACAAGAGAAATCATTACTGGGGGCCCTTGAGCAGTTATGTCACAGATGCTGATCTTTCCAAAGTCAGTTTATCAATCCGCAATGCTCTCCTAAATTGACAAGTACCATTTAATGCTAAGTAATATATTTAGTTGCTGAGCAAACAGTCTGTACAATTTATATTTATAAAATGAACTCTCCCACATGGACAGTTTTAACGTCCCCCTGGGAGCCCTTCAAACCAACAGCCTTCTACAGTCATGCAAATGTTAAAATAAGGTTAAGTCCAAGCGTTTACATTCAATGAAATACTACGCTGATTCAAATGCCCTCGCCTGAAATTATGGGTCATCCTTGAGAGTGGTGGCCTTCTCTAATTGCCCTAGAAGTAGGTTGGGACCAGCAAGCTCCTGACTTTAAATCTGAGCTCTACCAAACCTCTCTCAGTCCTTGCCTACCTTGGAAGCAGTTGAAGATGCTCCCTTCAAGTGAGATAGCATGAATTCCCCTCTGCCCTGGGTGGGAAAAGCATATCCTGATCCATTTTAACAATCCTGAAGGCAGAACTGACCCACCAGGGACTATGGCTGCTGAGACCCACTGTCAGCTGTCAGGGAGAGGAATAATAAAGCTCTTCAGAAAGAGTTTTAATGTCTTCTGTAGATTTCATTAGGTGACAAGGAGGACTAAAGAGGGAAGGGCAGGAGGCACGGGGGGATTTGGAACAGGGCAGTGAGAGGAGCCGCAGGGAGCAGGGGCAGAGGAGGTGGCTGCAGGTCAGAGCAGGACACAGATACCCCTCAGTGCACCAAGTGCCACTGGCCACTCCTGGTCACGGCATCGAGCGATAGATATGCAGCTCTCCACACCAGGACAATGCCAAGGTAACAGGAGATCTGCAGGGGAAGGACCAGGGCTCCCTGGAACGGCTGGGTTCCATCTACAAGGTGAGCCACACTGCACTATTCTCCAAGCAGTAAGTTATTTACCACTGACCTCCAGGTTCAGCAAACTCCCAGCCACAAAAAGAAGAATTCAAGGTCAGGTTTATACCCTGTTCATGGTGTAAACTCAACGCAACCTTGGACAAGTCACTTGAATTTCTCATATGTCACAAGCCATACCACCAAACAAGTCATATTTCAGCAGGGACTGGTGGAAAAAAACAAAAGCTGAAGGTTTTGCTTAACAGTTTCCTGAGATATCACTTATTCAGACATCCAGAAGACTGACAGACTACTACATTTTCTTGTTCTCCATTTCCTCACTGAAGTATTTCAGATACCACAGCCAACATACACAGCTGCTCAGAGCTCGGTTCTGCTGCGAGGTACCACCTCAGAGCTGGGGATGTGAGACTCCTGCTCTGATAAGATGATGTTCAGCACCACCTCCACAGAGATAACTAACTCTAAAACCCATGAAAGTATTAAATATATCTTTTGCCTACTGGTAAATCAATCATTTGCTTTACGAAAGCACCTGGCTGTTCACCCTGAAGCTTAAGGAATGTGACATACATTCTGGAGTTTTCTAGCTTGGCTCTAATTTCTTTACTAAAAAAAGTTTCACATTTTTTAAAGTTTCTGATGTTTGGTGAGGAATTCAATTATTTCTTAGAATTTTTTTGTTGTTGTTGCTACTTTATAAATATAAGTTCTGTTGAGCTTCAGACAGATGATGCACCCCCAGGCTCTGGCTGCATTATCCATCAGACACAACGCAGTTCGGTTTTTAATTTTTTCTTACAGCTTGTCCAGGTTTTTCATTCCTAAGAGACAAGGAGATATGCAGGACTCCTTCATTTTAACCTTTCTTTTTTTAAGACAGAATTTAAAAAATATTTTTAAGGAAAATAACTGGTTTTTTAATACTACAAGAATAGAATTAAGTTTACTGGAATTCTCACCTCTCCTTTCATCCCAGAGGAGACTGAAAGATTTCCTATGTCCAGTACAGAGACTGTGGTCAAATCAGACAGATTTAACCACCCTGAAGTGGCCAAAAGCTGTTTTTCCACACTTAAAAACGTTCTTCAGATGAGAACTCCACTCAAATGATATATGACATTTACACCACCTCACCAAAAATACATCTCTGTCTTCTAACAGGCTTTTTTATTTACTTGATATAAATAAATATTCCTTGATCCAGCAGAGCGATGTAACCTAGCCCAACACACCAATATATATAGCCAAGGGGATATTTGAATTCATTTCTGTTTTCTGATTCAAGTAGACCCACAGCCTAGACCCAAATGTCAAATGAGCATCTTCACTAACTGGACTCTTGGTTAATCTGGGGTGAGATGATACACAACAAATAGGTGTGAGTTAACATCAATGAGACCAAGCACAAAACTCTGGTATCAAGAGAGCTCCCACTGCTCAAGGCTGGCTGTGTCTGGAGTTTTGTGAATAATAGCATGGGGACACATTGCTCCTAAAGCAGAATTTAATAGATTGCTACTCTAAAGAGCCTGTAGTGCTGTTGTCTCCCCAAAAGCTCTTGGAATTAACATAAAATTTCAAGACATTTTTGATAACAACATTAGCAAACTCTTCCTAAGGGCCTCTTTCTGTTAGATTCAACCCACCACAGGGCATAAGTGTTTCCTTAAGAGGAAGCTTGCAATTAGCAAAAATAACTCCAAATCCCTCATTTATTTATTGTTCATTTTTAGCTGACCAAGGTGCAGAAATGATAACATATGCCTTCAGAGACTAATTGCCAAAAATAGCAAGTAAACTGAATATTTAAGAACAGCCTATAAGCCACTAGGAAATATTTTAAAATAACAAACCCTGGAAAGCTAGAAATAGATCGTGATAAGTTTCCCCCACACCAAGAAAAATTGCTGAAATCTCTGCTAATAATTCAGCAATGTCTACTTTGAATCCTATCACTTACAAAATTATTGCACTTTCCAAACAATAGGACATTTTTTTTTCACTTTATTTTTTTTTTTTTCACCCTCTTGACTTCAGGTGATAGCCCACACCATCACAGCTACTTTGGCTACATTAGCTCACTCATGTAATGTCACCTCCTGTTAGTACCAAAGAGTGGAAGGAAAAAAAAAGGAAAACGACCATGACATGAAGTAATACTACATGGTCCTGCAGAATATAATGCAAGTTGTCAGAGGACTGTAGTGCTAGGTTTTAAAGGGATGAAGGAAGATCTGTTTGTAAGTGTAGTTAGTGAGGAGCATGCCTTAAATGTCTTAGAAGTTTATCCTTCAATAGTTCCCAGGAATGCAGAATCTTCACCATCTTTGTGAAACTTTTATGGTCCTCATTCTTCCTGTCTTCCATATTTCTCCTTTACTCTGACAAAACCAAACGCTTCTTTCCTACTTTCACCCAGATCCATCATCTTCCCACAGGGAATTCCAGTCCTTAGCATCAGCGTTCAGAGTATGAGAGTTTCAAACAAGGTACTTCCATAACGTCTCCCATCTAGGGCACTCAACTCCACAACCATCCCTCACGAGGAAGGTTTGTAAGACAGAGCCTCAGCAACTGGCTGCTCTTCACAAGACAAAACCTATTTCACCCTGCAGCAAGCTACACATTAGGAAATTAAAATAAACCAATCGAAGGAGCAGCTCCTGTGCCTCTCTCCACAGTGTTACTTTTGCTCCAATGAGACCTCATTTGGAGTAAGGTACTACTCAACAAGCGAAATGGCCAAGTCTCACTGCTTCCTAATTTGAGTCCATATGTTGTTTTGATCACCCGTAGAAAGGTTTGTTTACCCCACAGTAAGGAAACATGTCAGAGTGTAGCCAAAGAAGAGAGAGGAAGATGTTTTAATAAACTGGAGACCCCTCTAAGCTAATCAACACCTTGAAAGTATGGTCTGTGATGGTACATTAACAAGATGAGCTGGGACAATAGTTCTGTTAAATGCTGAGTAAGTCTCTTAATTGGAAATGTAACACTACTCTTCATACCATGGTCAGTCTGTTAAGAGTAATGAAAACATTTCACCTACTTCTCAGCCCAAGACTGGAATCAGAATAACAGCAAGTGAATTTGGTGTAAAGATTAAGAAAAAAAAAAAAAAAAAGAAAAATGTTCATTAAAAAAAGATTCAGAAAAGTGTTTGAATGATAGGCTTTAGCTGTGTATTTGCAGACCTTGTTAAAATCTGATGCCAAATGTATAAACTACTAGCGACAACTCTTACCTGTCACTTCTGCAGAGAATCGGGGGTACCGCTCAGCAGGGCTGGCATGCTCTGCTCCCCATGTGCAAACCCAGAGAAGCCACCTGGCAGTGGCCAGGAGCAGTTGAAACACATACCTTTCAAGTTCACTTTAGAGTACTGTATCCTTCAGCTTGAGACATTCCCAAGTTCACAATCCCGGCTCAGACTCCTGATGTTGACACTGATCCCCTGGACCATCTGACAAATCGTTCATGCTTTATGCTGATCTGCAGAACTGTAAAGTAGAAATGGGAAAGGAGATTAAACAACTGCTCAGTTCTGAAATGGCTTTGCATTAAAAAAAAAAAAACATTCTGCAGAGATAATGATAATCAAATACTTTCTATATTCTTCTCCCAGATTTCACAACCTGTAAGATAAAGGGCAAATAAGTTTCTGTGCTGTGTCCCAGGAGGTCTTTTCCCTGACAAAGGGATTTATGTATACATAAGAGCTTCAGGAGCTACCTGCTGCTAAACAGCCTTTTAGTCTGATGGGTATTTTGTACCACTATCATCAGGCCATAATGACACCACCTATTTTATAGGCACAAAGCTGTAACTGAGAGCCAGGGAATGTTTGTTCATGGAGGTAACAGAACTTTTAAGACCAGCTCATAGACTTGGAAGTTACACACACACACATGCTTCTTCAGAGTAAGCAAGTCAAAAGCAATTTGTCTGACTAGAGATATTGATCAGACCAGAAGAGAGAAGGTAGTTGGATAACTGAGGAGTAGGGGCAAGATGTTAGGATGGGAAGAGATGTCTCCCAGTGCAAGGTAATTTATCATCTATGGAACATGAAGAGATTAGCAGAGCGAAGGAGAGAAGTTGTAACTGATGGGTGTTTGCCTCGTTCCTTTCTAACTCTTTTGGCTTTTATGCAAAAGTTCCATCCTGTCACTTCACCATGTTCATCATCTCGCCAACTACAACTAAAAGGTTCACTCGTATAACAAATAAATGACCAGAAAATAAAAGCAGCTAACATTCCAGCTGATGACAACAGACTGACTGGTACCTACACCTACAACACATAACCAGGGTTTTAGACTAAATAGCTCTCACTTTACTAATGAGGGTGATAGTAGCTGAAATGCTCCTTTTTCAGGTCTTTTGTATTCTCATTTCATAACCCAGTTGCTGAGATCAGATGTTACCTGGTGATAATATCAGCTTTGTCAGAATTATGCTAAGTGTTCATTTTTCCAGTAAAGCTCCTCACTCCTCACTGTGGACAGAAAAAAAAGGGTTGTCAGTGGCTAAAATATACAGTGGAGATCCCTGCCCTGCCCTTGCTTACACTTGTGTGTATCTCATATTCATTTTCAAGTGTTATTTCAGATCACTGGCAATCACACCAGCGTCTGAGGCAGCTGCTGCCCCAGGGCTGTGCGATGCAGGTATCTGCAAGACTTCTGCAGAATGCAGGCTGGACCAGGGAGCCTTCAGACTGCAGCACGCTGCCTCATGCAAGAATATGAATTTGACACAACAAGTACTCTCTAATGAATGAGTCAAAGTCAAACCATTTAAATGCTTGCACCCTATTACAAATAGAGAAATAGCCATCAATACCTCATAAAAGTTTGCCTGAAAGGGTTACAACATACTATGGTTTCAAACAGAGCAATAGACATTTTGCAAGATTTAAAAATAAATAAATAGATCGATTATTAAAATGCTCTCTATGTTTTTTCTGGCTACTCCACAATTCCTATGTTAAATATCTCAACAACAATGATGTTAGAAGTAGTTAAGATTTCTGAAGAAAAATGGTGATTTCGGGTGCCTGACAATAGTCCCTGAAAGAGGTGAATGACTTTGCAATGATGCAGTTGCCTCGTCTCTGCAATTTGAGTCTATTAAACAAAGCACCTCGGGTCACCAATCACCCTTCAAAATCCTGGCTGTTCACCACCATAGCACACATTTCCATAAAGGGAGGGAAAGCTGTAGCATCAAAAATATGTAAATAGGCCCAATAAATTTGTTGCTAGGATTTGTTTTTTAAAGTCAGAAAGCTAACTATTACTGCCAGCCTCTTTGCAGGGGCTATAAGAGATGATCATTTTCCCTTGTAACGGTTCTGACATAAAGCGCGTATCAAAAACTGCATACTCTTCATATCCATCCAGCTGTGTTGAGCAATAAACACGATAATTATGCAGATAAGGCTTAAATAAATTCCTATACCTAAGGGCAGCTGAATGCTTTTTTAAGCAAAACAATAATTAACCCTCCATAAGGCTGAATGAGCACAGACCTTTGTTCATTCCCAAGGTGGGAAACCTGCATCTTGGCACATCCCAGGCATCTGTCATAGATATAAACATGGCAGTGTACTTCAGAGGAAATGGCTCCAGGACTCTTCCTTGTGAGGGTCCAAAAAAGGTCAAGAACAACAAGATCTACTAGTTTCTATATCTCAACACTGGGATTTGAGGTGTGTTTCAGACAAATGTCAAAGGAATTCCTGTGCAACCTGTGGTGGGGAACCTGCTTTGGTAGGGGGGTTGGACTAGATGATCTCCTGAGGTCCCTTCCAACCCCTACTATTCTGTGATTCTGTGAGCATAAAATGCCAGTGGAATTTCTTGCTGAAAAACAAAGGGGAAGTATGAGCTCAGCAGTAAATGAAGATCCTTTCAGTAAACTGAGAAGCTCAAGGGCTCAGAAGTGTGATCAAGCTATTGCAATGTAACGAGTTACCATACATTGGTTGATCTGCAGTAACTGCTCATATGCACACTCTTAGCTGACAACAAAGACAAAGAAGATGTGTTTATCTTAACCTCTTTCATTAGGATGAGGCTAATATGTTGTACTTTGGATCTGTGACAAGCCAAGCATCTATGAACTGCTACTGCTTGAAGAGGCCTGTGAAGCATCCTAAGAGTGGCTCTCGTCTGACAGGATAAGCAAGGCCAGCTCTCCATCTTCTTGTATTGGAAGTCATCACCCTATTGCAATGGCTTTGTGGCTGTCCTCACCATTGTATGTGACTACTTCAGTTATAAAAACTTTCAACATAGAGACTGCATGGTCATACAGATGTTATTTCACAAATCAAGTACTGAATTAAATGGTTTGTCAGACTCTTCCATAGCAAACAATGGTAATAAATCCTACATGCATATACTTGCCCTTCTTTATTCACTGTTCTAGGACGTTTTTTAGCCTGAGACTGAATATCAAAAGGAATCCAAAATCAACTCAAGCTACATAGCTTCTTGCTTTAAAACCAGCATAAGAAATATGGAAATTGTCTTACTAGTTTATGTGCACTGGAGGTCTAATGCAGTCATCAGCTGCAGGTGTGTAGAGGAAAAAGGTAAAAAGTGATCCTTCCATGGTAAGAAACTGGGAAGAGTTACCAGTCTCTGGTTTTTCTGCATCATTGTGCTTACCAGTCAGTGTATTTTCCTTCTGTAATGTTTCCAATGGCTTTTGGAAGTGATCCAAGCTTTTTACCCCCACCAAATCACATGGTAACAAACTCCACATTTCAGTTATGCTCTATGTGGAAATAATGCTTCTTCTGAGCTTTTAACCTGCTGTGAGATTCAGATGCTCCCTAATTCCCTTCTTGTGAAAACCAGTGAATAATCAGCCTTTTGCATTGCTCCTCCACTCACAGCTTTACAGCTGGCTGCTGCAGCACTGCCACACCGCAGCTTTGCCTGGAGGGACAGTGCTGGTGACAAGTGACAGATGGTAGGAGCTCTAAGCTGGGTCTGCTCTTGAATTGCTGAGAATATGGAGCTTGGGGTTCACATTTAACAAACCTTCATGATCAGTCCTGTGGGAGGTGCAAAAATTTCTCTCTACTCTATAGGAAAACAAAAATAAAAAGCCAGACCTGGCCCTGGCTGCTGGGTCTCCTGTGGTTCACCCATGGCAGCTCTGCTGAGATCTGCTGCTCTAATGTTTGTTTGCAATGTCCCTGATGGTGAAGGACAGAGACTTGACCAGATCCTCTTTCTGCATTTTAGAGGCTTAGCTATAAACTTTGAGCATAGGTGTAATTGTCTTAGACTCCAGAGGGGTAGGTTTAAAACTATAAGGAAATTTTCCTCTTTCAAAAGCCCATTTCTGCAGATCCTCTTGTTGACTTCAACTGTTCTGAGAAAGGATGTCTCTAAAGCCATGTCACTGCAAAAGAAGCCCTGATCCCAGGGGAGGCTGGAAAGCCAGCACAGCTTCCTTGGAGAATCCTAGGTACAATTATGATGATTTCTACAGAGGGCTAGCTGTCCTGAAGAGTGCCATGCTGAGACAATGTGTGAAATCCCCTTGAAATCCATTTTTCAGAGCCTGATGGTTCTGTCTCGGCCTACAGGGATGAATCAGACATCCCAGCAGGTTCCTGGGGACATAAAGGGAGAATTGTCTCAGGTAGTCTGTGTGTGAGTCAGTCTATACCTGTAACCATCTGCAAAAGGAATGCTTAGTACTAGTGTCATCTTTACAGCTATTCTGGTTTTTCCTTTAGACAGGTATCCTGGGGCTTGCTGCTTTGCTTTCCCCAGCTGGATCTCTGAGGTTTCACACACTTTCTTCTGTTACATATAAAAATCTAGAAATTAGACAATTCAGCCTGAGAGAAAACTGGGTTATCCAGGAAAAAAAAAAAAACCAAAAAAAAAACGCCCAAAACCCTCCCAAAATTTCCACATTGACAGTCCTTTATCATCTTCCCAAAGAGCAGAGAAGAGCATTTCCCCTTGCATGGACAAGAATATTTCCTACACCTTCAAGGAAATATCTTTAGCAGGAGTAGGACCCCTACAGACTTAATCAGAAGCAGAGCTGAGACAACTCTACAAACTCTTAAAAAAACCCCCCACAAAACAAAAAACACCCACAAAACAAAAAACACCCACAAAACAAACCCTTCCTCCAGGACCCATTTCAAAAAAGGAAAGACTGGATGAAAGAATAACTTCAGGTTGAAGAACTCAGACTAGAGAATGGACCATCAAGGTCTTGTGTCCTGCTACACTGGGACCTACCAACACTGCCTAACTCTGGCAAGCAGTACATTGAGTTAATCTCCACACGTGGAAACTGTTAACTGATACAAATGAGAAACTCAGCCAATGGCCAGAAATTCCCATCTTTTTTTCTGTAGACTCACTGATTTCCTGCATCTCTCTTTGGGTTTCAATCCTCTGCTAGAGGGCATCCTTTCCCCTCTCACTGCCCGGTACGATTTCATGGCACTCAGACAGACAGCTTGCTGCCAAAGCACATTACTTAGCCATTTTCTGCATTAAGTTATCCTGTGCTCATCTCCCTGGACTCAGGCCAGCCTCCAACGTCTCCCAGCAGCTTTGAGTCATATGCTCCCACCATCTGACCCCCTGGACTTCTCTCCTCCACGAGAGAGGCAGGTTAAGCCTGAAGCCAAATGGAGATGAACTCCAGCCCTTTCAAAGAGCTTACATTGCCCAGCAACAGATGGTAGAGTGCAACTTCTAACCAGCAGGAAAATGGTGTTTTCCTCTCATCAACTAGAATATCAATAAAAATCTGTACATATTTTCCAGTTCCAGCATGAAAGCTGATGCCATTTTTCAATTCAGAGCTTCAGCCTTCGTAATGCCACCAGAGCAACTCAACCTCAAGTAATACCCACTCAGTGTCCCTTTTGGTGTCTCAGAATAAAGAATAGTGAGGACCACACCACATGACTTTGCAGTGAGTTCAAAATTCCTACTTGGGAAGGCAGGTGTTACTGCTTGTTATCTCCATAGTGGTAATAATGAAATCACTGTTGCAATATGAGGAATAAAAACTTTTGACTTATGATACAAGGAACTAAGTTTTCAGTAAGGAAATAGAATCTATTCTGAGAATATTCTCTTCAGGGATGTTATTTTGGAATTTTTTTACTTCTAGTCATGATCATTCCTCCTTTCTCAGAAAAACAACCAAGCTCAGCCTATACTCTCCAAATCACACGCAAGTAATATCCAATCCAGTGGTTAATTGTTGCTGTTTGCTATTTTTAAGGTGTTTTATTAAGAAAAAAAAAATTGTGCACACCTTTGTAATTGTAATGCAATGGTAGGAGTTGGTTTTGTATCAAACCAGTGTTTCACAGCATCGGCCTTCAGACCACATTCACAATCCCCCCTGTATTACAGCCACTTCCAGAAGAGCTTTGTGAGTCCCTGGTACTGTGTTCATTAGACATTTAAAAATAACTTCTACTCTCTAAAGTAGAAGCCAGAAGCCACTGTAACTTAGCAACATGATGAAGTACCAACAGTGGCAAAAGAAACCCCTAAGACCCACCTGCTCCCTTGTTGCTCTTATTTATTTGCCAAAAGTTTGTTATTTACTGATAAGCAAAGCAAACAACACATTACCATGGCACATGTGTTCCACTTTTACCTACCAATTTTATTGTTGACAAAGAAGTTCATAAGCAAACAAGAAATTAATAAAGCCCTGTATACACAAGTGAAAGTTGATAAGATCAGTAATATCGTCTGTCAACGGAGTTAATATAACCAACTTGCTAATTGTGTGAGAAATACTGAGAAGTAAAAGAAAGCCATTTGCTTTGAAGAAACTTAATTCCCTATAATCAAATTTGAGTACAGCTATAGCAGTCTAAACATTTCCTTTTATGTGGTATCTATCAAAACATATGACCTCTGTTTTCTTCTCATTATTTGATCTGCAAAAATATAACATAAGACACCTTGTTCAGAGTTGCATCTAAAGTCTAGAAGAGGAAATAAGTGATAAAAAAGAAATGAGAAAAAGAAAGATATTTTTGCACACCAAATCTTTTTTGTACATTAATTAATAATTATGTCTCAGATTTTTTTTCAAGTGAGCTATTTCTCCTGCTGACACTTGCATTTTAGGCTATGGGAAGCTGCATCTTCATTCTCAGGGGCAAAATTTTTTAAAAAATATGAACCCAAAGTTAGACTTCTTAAATTAGATTTTATTTTTCCTGATTTCTAAATGAGATCTACTATAAGCTTATGTTAAAAATAAATAAATAAATAAAAACATTAGACAAACATTAAAGTACAGAATTGGAAGTTGAATTTCTGGGTCTTTACTTCCCCCCCCCCCCCCCTCAAACTTTCCCTTAAAAAAAAAATGCCAATCTTGTACACAATTCCACCTACTAACCAAGAGGCCATGCAAGGCTGAAAAAGCAATCAAAGCTTTGGTAAGTGATAAATTGTCTTTTAACTGGTAATTAGGTTGGAGACAGCACTGGCTTATTTCTCAAAAGACCACAACAAATGACCAGTAAATGGCAGAGGCTTCTATAAAAAGGCTTCTGCTTAGGAAGTGGAAGGCTCTTCAACCTTTTGCTCTCTTTAACAAACCTACCCGTGCAGGGAAAGATTAATGAGAGCAGCCCAAAGGCTACCTAGGTCAGTGCACAGTGCACAACTCAGACCAGACACCACCCTTTTCCATTTGGGTCTTGGGCTTCATAATACTAAAGAATCCACCTTAGATCTGGAAATCAAATCAATCTTGCATGTACTTGTGCCAATCTTGTACACAATTCCACCTACTAACCAAGAGGCCATGCAAGGCTGAAAAAGCAATCAAAGCTTTGGTAAGTGATAAATTGTCTTTTAACTGGTAATTAGGTTGGAGACAGCACTGGCTTATTTCTCAAAAGACCACAACAAATGACCAGTAAATGGCAGAGGCTTCTATAAAAAGGCTTCTGCTTAGGAAGTGGAAGGCTCTTCAACCTTTTGCTCTCTTTAACAAACCTACCCGTGCAGGGAAAGATTAATGAGAGCAGCCCAAAGGCTACCTAGGTCAGTGCACAGCTCAGAGACCAACACCACCCTTTTCCATTTGGGTCTTAGGCTTCATAATACTAAAGAATCCACCTTAGGTCTGGAAATCAAATCAATCTTGCATGTACTTGGAGGTGACGCCTTTCAGAAATGTTTTGCTTCGTTCAATAACGTACAATAACTCTACATGAGTTTATTCCAGTATCACAGGATAAATCGAGTTCCCTGGCATATTCAGCCTCCTCCTGAAGCAAAACGTAACGGGTGGTGTTGGGTCTATACACCATCTGTCACAGCAAAGGACCAGACACCTTTTAAGACTGGTTCCTACACAATGAACACTGCAAGGTTGGGTGCAAGATAAAGAAATGACGGGTTTCTTTATCTCCAACCCAACAGGCATCTTTATCTGAGCTGAGCTGACAATGGTCTCAAGGCAGGCATTTAGAAAAATCTCACCATTCTCCTTCAGTCATTCCCTCTGTTTTGGCACAAGCAAGTCCAGCTGCTCCTGAAAGCCAGAATGCAGGGGAAGCAGCAGCATCCATGGCTCAGCATTGGGAACCAGGAGGCCCTCCAGAGTCTCTGATCAGTTTGTGTCCCTTCCATCTGTTCTCAGCCAAATCATGCAGAATTTCCTTGTTCCTGAGCTGATGACCTTGTTAGAAAACTAGAAAATGGTGTGAAAATGAGCTGTAGCCCTATGAAGAGCTCTACACGTGCAGCACCTTCCTTGTCTTCCTGACATTTTCTAGCAACAACAAACCTTGATGATCTCTATATGCAGTTATCTCCATACCCTTTCAGAGAGAACACTACAGGAGCTAGGGAAGTTATTCACAGCAAAGCATCTTTCCTCAGACTTCTCCGTGCATGGCTTTATCTTCTTTCAGTCTTTTAAGTTAATTCTCCCTACAAGCGAACAGTAACCCTTGCTTAGAGCTCGGGTGACCAGACAGATGGAGGCTCCAGAAAAATTCCTCCCTCTATGAGTTGTTGCTAACTTTCCACCACAAAAAATACCCTTGTATACCATAGGAGTGGTCATGTGTATAAAATATAGAAAATTCAAGAAGTTTAGTGACTAATCTACACAACAAAGGTGAGGACCAGAGGCACATCTTCTACCAGAAACTTGCTAACACAGAAAACTTATTTTTAATAATTAAAACATGTAAATATGCTTCATTGTTTCACTGGTTCATGATCAGGAAACACAATCAACAGTACAACCAGTACTTAAAATAACCCATGTTTTTCTTGTGCACATAAAAATATACAGTCTCTTATGCTGCAGTTTTCTTTTTCTAGTTTTGGGGGTTTTTTCACCCTTCTGTATAGGACAACTTAATAATGTGCAGCAAAAAGGACCTTAAACCTCCAGCAGAGAAGACACCTTTATCTTCCTTAATTTGCACTGCTTGTATCAGAACAGCATTTCTGAGATTCAGACGAGGAGATATAAATGTAATCTCTCTGGAGTTAAACTAAGCTACCTGTGAGTCTGACGTTCTCATGGTTTGCCTGAGGAAAACAAATCTTTCATCCTTATCTATGTATTTCTTTGCTAATTAAAACGCATGGACTACTTTAAACACTGTTTACCCAAGAGGCCTTCAGCAGTGCTCTTTCACCATTTAAAAAAGACAAAACAAGAAAAACACCACCAGCCGTGGAAGATTTTAAAGATGCCACATAGAGAAACTGCTCATTAATATTCCCGAAGAGTAATATCATCAAATCAGGATATTAACACTACAGGTCTATCTATACAAAACAATTGCCAATCTAAGCACACTACAACAAGTGAAATCAGAAGCAGTTAGAGATAGATACAGAGAACGTACTTCGATCTTGTCAGCTGTTGTGGAGAGCTAAGTAATTCTGTGTCACAATTTGCATTTTTCCTTGGGTATTCCCAACAGTATGCAGAAAACCCTACAGCAGCAAGACAAAATCATCCAAAGCAAACTGGGAAGGTTTGCAGTGCTGCTAGTGATGATTTTGTTATATTCTAAATTCAGTTAGAAAGGTAGGCAGCTAAAATAGCAGCACCTTGCTGATGAGGCAAATCTTTCTCAGGCTGAAGGATAAAACAGTATTTCTGAAGTCTGTTCATGCAAGAGATTTTACAAAGCCTGACAACAACAAACCAAAGTACAACAAGTTCTCCTAAATATCTTTTGCTTCTGAAGGCCTCAGATCTGCCCAGAAACATTAATTATGGGCGTAGACTCACAATTACAAACAAATGAGTAATCAGATCTTTCTGATTTTCTGCTTATCAGCCAGCTTGCCTTCATGGCATTTCAAGATAATACATTTTACTCTGTGTTTGCAATAGATTAGGGCCATGCATGTGGTCAGTTAATTTAGTACAGCTAACAAGCAGGAAATCATAAAGCACAAGAACTCATGTGATTATAGAATCAGGAACTCTGTAAAATGATGAGCGCCATGAAAAAGTCAGGTTTTGCCACAGGTTTCCCTTTATTATTCTTACCTTTACCCTTATGGCCATTTTACTGATGGGCAGACTGAGATGACAACAGGTTACCGAATCATGGCTACAGAGCACCTCAGCAGAGAGGGAGAGACTAGAAAGCTGCATTCCTGTTATTTTCTCCAGGGCTTTTCCCTATAAACAGAAGCACTCCCACTTCTATTAGCAGACAGAATTTTTAGCAGACTTGCTTTGCAGTCGACCAATTAGGAACTCTTCCATGTTGAGCAGCCTTCAGAGATGGATAAGCTTGAAAATAAGATGATAGCTAATTCTGAAGGGTTTATATTTAAGTCAGAAGTACAGAGTATAATTATTTCTGCAATAATTTCTGAAGATGAATTTCCTCTGGGATAGATACCCACTACACATGTAGCTCTAAAATGAGTGATATCATCCTTATTACGATAGATCATCCTTACATTACAGTGACCTTGTGCCTAGCACTTGCATATCCTTTCTCTCAGACACTGAACAAACCCACCTCAGAAAGCCAAGCCCTGCCCCCAGACCTGTTCAAGGGTGTTACACAAGCTGAGGGAACACATCCATATTTTAATACCATACCTCTGTCTCGTATAATGCTCTCCCTCTGAAAGGAAAGCAACCTTGGACAACCTTGGGATCCTGCAAACTGAGAGCAAACCAACCAGCAATGGAAAACTTCTGCCTGGACAAGGGAGATTTTAAAATTCTAGAATCTAAATTATTTTATGCTCAGGTAACAGAAGAGCAGATTTCTGATAGGGCTTGACTTTTAAAAAATGGAATCCATTTTTGCAGCCAGAATTAACTGACAGCACATATGCAACCACTTCAGCTGTTTACCAAGTGACTGGTGCATACAAATCAAGAATGTTCAATGTCTAAATGCTAATGTCTTCATAGACTATGCAAGCACAAATTTGCACCTACAAGAACTGGAAGCCACTTCCTATAAACTTTAACGAATGTGTCTGAGAGAAAGGAAAGGTAGAAAGGCAACAGGAATTATTTCAGGGTGTACATCTTGAAAGCTTTGGTGCAGCTGCACAGCTCCAATTAAATTCAATAGGAGCCTCACATCTAAAACCCTAAGCAATGCTTTGAAAATTCTAAGGGTTTGAAGTCGGAGTATGAATTTCAGAGTCAATTGCTTTTGTTCAGCAGAAGCCTTCATAGAAGAATGAAGCACAGTCTCTCCTCATACAGAAAGAGAAGGCTGAAGAGAGCAGGAAATAAGGAAGGAAGTTCAAAGTAGATATTGGCATAAAGATTTGTCCAGCACAGTGTCTAAGGGGCCACACTGACATTATTTGTAATGGAAATAATTCAAAGATGTCAGGCTTTGGCTTCTCTATTACCCAACATCAGAGATGGTTCAGAAACAATTTCCATTTTATTTGAACCAGCAAAGCCCAATAGGATGAAGGAAGCTCCTGGATAAAAGGATCATCCATTGATCCAATTCTAATCAGCACAATGACAATTCTCTTATCTCCAGCAGGATTAAACCGATTGTTTGAATAAACAATTTGGTTTATCTTTTGGAAGTACCCAGAGAGCCCAGATGTCTTTGGATATACATGTATTAGTGCTTCGCTGTGGATGAAGGCTGTGTTGAAGACTCTCTCCTGGTTATCTCCACTTACTGGGCTTTGGTTCCCATCACAGCCTGTGCTTGCCTTTTGTCCTAAATTAAAACTTATCCTAATTTTAATTTAGGATAAAATTAAACCAGAAGATGTGCTCCAGGAGCTCACCTACTGCTCTCCAGAAAATGGTGGGCAGCAGACCAGTCAGATTACAGCTGCCTGAAGTAAATCCCCTGAAAAGTGTGTAGAGTAGGGCCTGGACATTCAGCACCATTTTGCTCTACAGATGTTTTCCTGTTGGGATATATTATTTGTTAATGTGGGCATAGCCTTCATGGCCTCTTGGGTGCAGTCACACACATCCATAGTCAGTAAGAGTTTATATGAAAAAGCACTGCAGATGCTATAAAATCAACTTAGTTTTGTATATAACGAGTTACAGTCTACTGATGACTGTGCTGACTTTAAAAAGTCCAATTATAAAAGATCATTTAAACTAAACTGTTTATGGTAGGAATCACAAACTGGAATATTCCTCTCAACCTCAGATGTGATAAGTAACAACTTTTTGTCTCAATGTTTTTGCTCTGAAAATGTTTTCTCTTCCTATCATTTTTAGTAATTTATGTTATTTCATGACATGTCTGTGGCATCGTATCTACACATCATTATTTCAAGTTGTCGTGTCACATTCCACAAGACTACCGCTGCCATGTCAAATCATCACAGAGCAGAGCAAAGCAGTCGCTTTTCTTTATCATTAAGGGCAGCTGCTACTTCACACAAATGGAAACATCAATATACTGCAGGAGGGTTCCAGGCTACTGAAAACAGTTGCTCCTGAAATTAGTACACCAAATGCTTATCTTTTTTTTTCTTGTTCAAAGTATTAACCTGTGTCATTTCAACACAAACAGGAGATATTTTGTTCAAAGAAACAAAGTGAAGGGGTTTCAAATACCCAGAGTCTCTTTTATGATTGTCTAAACAGACAAAAATTATGTGTAAAGTATGTGCGAGAAGGTAATACTTTTAGATACCTTTTGTATCTAAAAGTACATGCAGAGATCACAGAACTATTAAACATTGTCATAGGGCAAGCCTTTGACATATCTGGAAATTTTAACTTGAATCATTTGCATCCCACTCTAGTGCTTTAACCACAAACCATTCATCCTGGCACAGCAATGAACTAGATGAAGAAAAAAGAGGAAAAGAGAGAAGTCAGTACTCCGCACACTGGAGTAATTGTTTATATTTCCATTTTTTCCCTGTCAATTGCTGAAGTGGAGCTGAAAAAAATAGGATTCAGAAAATAAATCTCTTCCTAGATATTGTCAAAAGGGTCATAAATTCCAGCTCCCTTAGAAACCTTACTCTTGAGGCCTTAATTCAGGTGAAAATATAGATGAGATTGATGCTTGGGAAAAGAGAGAAGGAG